>NW_020169845.1:315826-323114 GCF_002117355.1 Postia placenta MAD-698-R-SB12 | reverse complement strand
CATCGTGTGCGAACTCAACGGTACAGTCCTCGATCGACCCATCGCAGCATTCCGCATCATTCCGTATTTCACGCGCAAATCCATACCAATTCCCGAAGATCTCAAAGATGTCTCGACAGAGTGCCTTCGAGAACTCGAACTATCGAATTCTCTAGGCGACGACGATGATGAAGTCGAGGAAGCCAAAGAACGCGATGAATAGAGGTTCTTCCCTTACTTGTACAACATGATACGTACTTTCTTCTCTCCATTCCTGCTCTCACGTTATGCAATATGTTTGATTTTCTCCTACGTTCTAGACCATCCCTTGTACGAATATCTTCGATTCAACTCGATAGTCGCAATATCGTTCGACGTTCTACGAACGCTTCGATTCGACCGTTGCGCGGAGGCTCACCTTAGACGAGTCCTCCTAGGCTGTGATGACAAACTGAGCCCATATTTTCATTAAGTCCATTTTCCCTTGCTACAAACATTTCTATTTCACCTTTTATGTCCTTCGATCATATTACAACTTGCTTCGAACACACTTATTTTCAATTCCTTTTCTTAGTTCACACTAGGTTTTGTCTAGGCCAAGGGCCACATTTTTGATTCGACTATCGACGCGATATTTTATGACATGATTGCAACTACGATACAAAATGACGTGTGCCATCGCATAGTTATCGTCGACAGCCCCGCGCACAAAACCGATTCCTCCTTTTGCGAGCGCAGCCTTCTCCATCTTTTGGAGGTCGAGGTCCATGTCATGGAGGAGTGCTCGACGGCGAGCGATGTGAGCGCGCTCCTCACGGATGACGCGAATGATCCCCCAAGACTCGTTGTCAAGGTCGAGCGCGTCGAGGTCAAGCACGTTGAGGTTGTCCTGTTCGAGGCCAAGGCGGCTGGCCCCATCAAGAGGCAGTCGTAACAGGGGGCGCGGAGGCTCTTCGACGCGACGCTTCTTCAAGCCACTCGAATCCGCAACCGAAGGCCCAGGAGAGGTCGGCCGAACTACTAAGTCGTCAGCGAAAGCCTAGGACAAGAAGAAGAAACGACTTACTGCGCTTCTTTGTGGTTGATCCCCCGCCACGCGTTTTCTTTGTCTTCCCAAGCACAGACACCTTGTCGAAGTAGCATCCCTGCTGGAATTGCGCGCACCTCTCGCAGGTTGTAGCATTCTCGACCCACACGCATTCGACCGGGGCCTAGCGGTAGCCGGCGCAACGATCACACTATCAAGGAGTTAGCATCGAACAGCTTCGACAAAGAGTCGAGCTTACCTTCTGTCCGGCCTGACGCTTCTCAATCGCCACGGCAGCCATGTCGGCCTCCGTCATCGTAAACGGGCGTTCGACTGCCCGAGGAGTCTTCTATGAAAGAGAGATTAGCGATCGAAAGATGATAGAAGTGAACACTTACGACCGAAGGGTCGTCCGACAACTCAGTGATGTCACGAGTTGGTACGGCGCCTAGCCGTCTTTTAATTTTTTCCTTTTCGCGGGCTCAAACCCGCGACCTCTGTACTACTTGCCTGATACGGACACATCATATCTACTGTACAATTAGATTAGATAGGACGGCAGTGCGCGGCACAGCTCGGCTCCACTGACACAGCCGCTCTGACTCACCGGCCCCCGGGGCCGCATCGGCATGCTGCGCACGGACCAGCTGCGCACGGACCAGCACGCACAGCCTCCCCTAAACTTCCCCTGTATATAAGCCTGCCTCTGCTGCCCTAGAGACCTCAGTTTCGACGTCTTGTCCCTAGGTCAGTAAGCTCATGTAGTACTTACCTACTTACCAATGCTAACTTATCTTGTCCCTAGCCTTAGGTTTGAGCCTAGCTCACCATCGCTTCGGTGAGATCCAGTCGAACGCCCCCCGCTTTCAGACATTCCCCTGTCACTTGACCTCAAGTCACGACATTAGGTCGAAACTCCCATAGCGGCCGGCGTTCATCGGAACCAAAAACACTCACATTCACTTCCTACAGGTCGGGTGGTGCGCACCCCTACGATACTTCACGGTACATACAATACATAGATAGCTTTACCATACATCGCCACCCCTCGAGGAACGAACTCTTCAACACCTGCACTTCAGTGGGCGGTGTTTGTCCTCATGGACGCGTGGTCTAGGTTCCTGCTGCATACTAGCCAAAAGCAGTACTGGGCCCCATGTGAACTGCGAACCTCACGGTCTTCTCGGGCACCGTAGCGTAAGCTAGTATAGTACGGCCATTTTTAGTACACGCACCTCCCCGTCCTTCCCCCATCCAACGTGGCTGCCTGCCAAGGCCAGATCCACGCATTCGACTCTCAGGACCTCGTCGACGTTTACATCCCAGACGGCCCTGAGACTGTCATCTATACTTGCAAGTAGCAGCCGTGCCCCAATCGGACACCCCGATCGATCGAGGAGGATTACTCTCGCTACAAAGCAATTAGACGGGCTCAACACCCCCTCGGTCCCCGCAGCACCCTCACGTCCCGATCTGCCTCGCGGCATTCTCACCCTGTCTCCCCCAGCTCCCGACTTCCTCAAACTGTCATCGCCGATCCAAGTCAAACGCGAGGAGATCTCCCTCCAGACCCTGCTCCAGAGCCTGAGCCTGAGGAGAGTGCAGGTGAAGAAGGAGTCCCGGAGCCCGAGTCCGCGGATTCTGCTCGGTCCGCCTCGCCAACAGCGCTTGCCCCCATGTCAGCAGTCCCTGACGTACGTGACCCCCCCGCCAAACTTTCTCCGGTGCCTTCACCACCGACTCCGCCGAGAGGCCGCTCGAGCACTCGTTCCTCTCGAAGTTCGACCAGCGGAGGGCTACTGTCGCGACTTGAGGTCAAGCAACAGGGAAAACCTAAAGAGCTGGGGGCATTCGACTAGATCTCACCAAAGCAATGGTGAGCAATGCTCAAACCTAAGGCTAGGGACAAGAATATATTAGTTAGTAAGGAAAGGTAAGTAAGTACAAGAGAGCTTACTGACCTAGGGACAAGAGGTCGAAACTGAGGTCCCTAGGGCAGCAGAGGCCGGCTTATATACATGGGGAGATAAGGGCAGGCTGTGCGCGCTGGTCCGTGCGCAGCATGCTGACGCGGCCCCGGGGGCCAGTGAGTCAGAGCGGCTGTGTCAGCGGAGTCCGAGCTGTGCCGCGCACTGCCGCCCCATCTAATCTAATCGTACAGTAGATAATGATGTAGTCCGTATCAGGCAAGTAGTACAGAGGTCGCGGGTTTGAGCCCGCAAAAAGGAAAAATTAAAAAAAGACTAGGCGCCGTACCAACTCGTGACAGCTACCACAGCTGCCTCCGCCCCCGCAGCGTCCTCCATCCCCCCCGACGCCGATAATGTCTTCCCCCTTGACCACCCCCGACAAGGACACCCTGAAACTCCTCCTCCCCCTCCAATGTGATGGCAAAACTGTCATCGAATGCGACAGGTTTCTGTCACAACTTCGCATCTATTGGTTGGTTAACATGTCGTTAACCACCATCGAACTTAAGGTGCAGGTTGCGCTAAGCCTGCTCGACGGTGACGCCCGCACCTGGGCCACTCCATACTTCGCCCAACTCATATCCGTGCAACTCAGAGTTCAGGGAGTAACGACCCCCTTCGCAAATGAGGCGGCCTTTGCCACGGCTTTCAGAGCCCGCTTCGGCAACCTCGATGATGAGGCAGCGGCCCAGGTAGAACTGGCCAAACTCTGCGCGGACAAGTCAGTCCGCGAAAAACGCACTGCTGCGGAGTTCTCCGCGCTGTTCAAAGGTCCGGCGGACCGCTCCGGGTACGGCGACCTGGAGCTACGTGACAAGTACTTGAGCGGCATCCCCTCCCGTGTCTACCACAAAATCGAGCTCGAAACGTTCACTACGTGGAAAGACGCTGACAAGCGCGCCACCGAGGTCAAGCAGATCCTCGACATCAGCCGGGCCCGTCGGCCCGAGCTAAACAACTTCTTCTCGGCCCGAGGTCGAGGACGCAGTGGGGCACGTGGTGGTGCACCCCCATCACACGGAGCTTCGGCCAGCATCAATGCGGCCGTCGGAAAAGGAAACTTTTCCGGCAGTTGTTTCGGCTGCGGGAAGCAAGGGTACCGACGTTTTGAGTGCCCTAATTGTAAGGACAAGCCTTACACAAAACGCGCCAACGCACAGGCTACGGTTGCCTCGGGCTCCACCCAGGCTGCGACAAGCGCCCCTGTCACGACAACACCCTCGGCAAGTATAAGTGCCGCTTCAGCGAAATCTGAGCAATCAGAGCTGGCGGACTTAATGGCACAGGTGAAGTCGATGCGCGAGGAGCTCGAACACTATTGGGCGATGAAGGAGGAGTCTTTTTGATCCAGTCCATGCTTCGTGCCACACGCGTCGGGCCGTGTAATAATAACATGTACAATGTATTGGCGACCACGAATGTTTATGAATTGGACCATGGGTCCCAGCACTTCCACATCCTGGTGCGCCTCAAAGGAGAAAGACGGCACAAAGATATAGTTGCAATGGTGGACAGCGGAGCCACCACGAAGTTTATCAACAAACGATTCATTGAAGACAATAAGGTGCAAACGCGGAAATTGAAAGAACCAATTCCTCTATACAATATCGACGGCACCCTAAACAAAGACGGAAGCATCTCGGAGGTAGCTGTGCTACAGATGCACATAGGAGAACACGTCGAGAAGACGGTGTTTACGGTCACGGACATCGGTCCAGAGGATGTGATCGTTGGGTTGGATTGGCTACGCGAGCACAACCCCGAGATCAATTGGGAGAAAGGCTCCCTCAAGTTGTCGCGATGCCCTGAAACATGCAGTGTCAGGAGAACCGGCCAAATGAAGCAAGCAGCGACTGCGCGTGATACAGGGGACAGGCCCACGGCGCGCAGGCGTTCGCCAAAACCCAAATGGTCGGTCATAGGTGCCTGCCGGAGCAAGGTGCTCCTGGACTTCGAACCCGAAGAGGATCCGGTGGAAATAGAGTGGGATGAGGCCGATTTGATCGAAGCCTGGGAGCAAGGCATTACGCTTCCCGGCGCTCCTCAGCTGTTTGTCGTGGCTGGACATACATACTCTCAGCTGTTTGCTGAGGAGGAGATCAGGAAGAAGGTCGTCAAGACCGCCGAGGAGTCAGTGCCCAAACAGTACCACGAGTTCCTGAAGGTCTTCTCAAAGGAAGCTTCGGAACGGCTACCCGAAAGGAAGCCGTATGATCACGCGATCGAACTCGTGCCTGGCTATTCGACATTCCACTCGAAGGTGTATCCCCTGTCAAGCAAAGAGCAGGAGGAACTGGACAAGTTTCTAAAGGAGTAGCTGGCGAAAGGCTATATACAGGAATCGAAGTCGCCCATCTCGTCCCCTTTCTTTTTCATCAAAAAGAAAGAAGGGACACTTTGACCCATGCAGGACTACCACCGGTTGAACGCAATCACCGTCAAGAATTGTTACCCGCTGCCGCTAATTGCTGAAATGGTAGACAAGCTCCGTGGTGCCACGCTCTTCACCAAGTTTGATGTCAGATGGGGATATAACAATGTCCGGATCAAAGCTGATGACGAGTGGAAGGCGGCCTTTGTAACTAACCGGGGGCTGTACAAGCCCCTGGTGATGTTCTTTGGTCTCACTAATTCCCCCGCGACCTTCCAGGCAATGATGAACGAGATCTTCCATGATCTTATCGTCGGTGGAAAGATCCTCGTGTACCTGGACGACATACTCATCTTTTCCACCAACCAGGAGGAACATGAGAGGGTCACACGCGAGGTTCTTCGCCGCCTTCAGGACAACGATCTATTCCTGAAGCCTGAGAAGTGCGAATGGGATGTTCCCAAGGTCGACTACGTCGGCTATGTGTTCGGTGGCGATGAGGTGGCGATGGATCCCGCGAAGCTAAAAGGAACCAATGAGTGGCCGGTACCCCGGAACAGGAAAGATGTTCAGAAGTTCCAGGGGTTCTCCAACTTTTACCGCCACTTCATTAAGGACTTCGCCAAGATCTCGCGACCACTCGACCGACTCACAGGGAATGACCCATGGCATTGGGGTGAAGAGGAGCAGCATGCCTTCGATGAGCTCAAGCGGCTCTTTGCGACAACCCCAGTCTTGGCGCTGTACGACCCTAACCGGGAAACGCGTATCGAAGTCGACACCTCGGGGTACGCCACTGGCGGCGTGTTGATGCAGAAGCAGGATGACGGCAAATGGCATCCCATCGCCTTCAGATCCCATGCGATGGATCCGGTGCAGCGGAACTACGAGATCTACGATAAGGAAATGCTCACGATCATCGAAGCACTGGATGATTGGTGCCATTACCTCGAGGGACTGCCCAATCAGTTCGAGATTGTCACCGATCACGAAAACCTCGAGTACTGGCGCACATCCCAGCATCTTACGCGTCGTCAAGCACGATGGTCGCTATTCCTGGCTCGCTTCGACTTCCGTATCACGCACAAGGCCGGGACATCCAATGGAAAGGCTGATGCCCTGTCACGTCGATCAGACCATCAGATCGGCGATGAGGACGATAACACCGATCAGGTGGTTCTCAAGCCAGAGCGCTTCCGCATCGCCTCCGCAAGGCGCGGTCACGCCTCGGTTACGGCTGATCAGTCGCTTCTGAAGTGCATTAGGGAATGTTCAGAAAAGGATTGGGAGGTGGCCGAGGCCCTGGAAAAGGTGCAGGACCTCGGGCCGCCCCGGCTGCAAAGGGGTTTTGAGGAGTGGAATGCCGAACAAGGGCTTCTGCTGTTCCGCGGGTGCGTGTACGTCCCAAAAAACGCGGAGCTCCGGCGGGATATAGTCAAGATCCACCACGACTCGCCGATCGCCGGTCATGGTGGTCGTGCCAAAACCCTAGAGCTCGTGTCATGGAATTACTGGTGGCCTGTGATGTCCAAATTCATCAATGATACAACGGTCTTGTCGCGACTTGAGGTCGAGCAACAGGGGAAGATCTGAAAGCTGGGGGTGTCCGACTAAATCTCACTGAAGCGATGGTGAGCAGCGCTCAAACCTAAGGCTAGGGACAAGTTAGTTAGTATTGAATAACTAAGTAAGTACATGGGAGCTTACTGACCTAGGGACAAGAGGTCGAAACTGAGGTCCCTAGGGCAGCAGAGGCCGGCTTATATACAGGGGAAGATAAGGGCAGGCTGTGCGCGTTGGTCCGTTGATAGGCGCCAAGCCCCTCTGGGCCCCGATTCACCTCTTTTCGGCACTCGCATCCCGCCCGGCACTTCGACTCAGTCTCCCAACACGTCGATTTCGCCTTCGACGCTCTTCGACACCTTCGACGGTGCGCGACGC
>NW_020169845.1:305552-312022 GCF_002117355.1 Postia placenta MAD-698-R-SB12 | reverse complement strand
GCTGAACATGCAATCGGCGAACGGCGAGGTGGACCGATCGCTGGGACTCATTCGAAACGTTCCCTTCCGCATCGGTGAGATCGTATTGTATCTCCAGGCTCACGTCATTCGAAACGCAGCGTACAACATCCTCCTTGGCTGACCCTTCAACATGCTCACGCAGAGCGTCGTCAAGAACTTCGCCGACAAGAACCAGACCATTACAATCCTCTGCCCGAACACCGGCAAAACCATCACAATTCCGACGTACACGCAAGGAAGATCACAAAGCCAGCAGCATCCTTTTGAGTGTCGCAAGTCACATTTTCTTGCTTCGAGGAATCGATTCCCCATGATCAAGGAGAAGCCATGCTAGTCATCGACTACGATGGGGTAAAACCGAGTATTTCCTTCATCTCTCCTATTGATTCCTCAATTCCGAACGCTGTTTCGTCACTGTACCTCTCCGCATGCACCTCCGTTTCTTCATATTTGCAGTCTCTTTACGCCTCGGACAGTACGGCTTCTAATGCCGCTCCGTCGAACGCTTCGACGTGGGCTTCGACTCTTCTATTCTCAGCTCCGTTCGCTTCGACTCCGCCAGCTCCCGCTCCGACGAAATCCATCTCACAGTTCTCCAACTCAATTCTTCCCTTTCCTTCGACGACATCGACTTCTACCCCTTCAACGCACAAGATACTCGCCGCGACAAAGAAGAAGTACAAGCCTGTCGTTCTCAAAACTCGACCCGTCCTTGGTGCCGTCCCCGAACAATTTCGTATACTTCGAGACATCAAGGGCGACCCTCTCTCCATCATGCCCAAGCTTTCGACCGACCCCCCGCCGTTCAAACCTACCGGTCAGTACACCCTCGAACGCTTCGAAATGACCGAAAAGCTTCACGACGGCGACTTCCTACTTCCCGAAGAGCGTCGAGTCCTCCACCACTTCATGTGCTTGCACAACGAAGCCTTTGCCTGGACCGACGACGAGCGCGGATGCTTCAAGCCCGAGTACTTCCCTCCCGTCGACTTCCCCGTCGTTCCTCACACGCCCTGGGTGCAGAAGAATATCCCCATTCCGCCCGGGATCTACAACGAAGTCTGCGCGGTGATCAAGCGAAAGATCGCCGCCGGAGTCTACGAGCCATCGAACTCGTCGTATCGATCGCGTTGGTTCTGTGTCGTCAAGAAGGACGGTAAATCCCTTTGACTCGTCCATTCCCTCGAGCCCCTCAATGCAGTCACGATCCAACATTCTGGTGTACCGCCAACGCCCGAATACCTCGCAGAACAATTCGGAGGAAGACCATGCGGTGGCATGCTCGACCTCTACGTCGGCTACGACAAACGACTCATCGCCGAGTTTTCGAGAGATCTAACGACGTTCCAGACACCCTACGGAGCCATGCGTCTAGTCACCCTCCCGATGGGTTGGACGAACTCAGTCCCAATCTTCCACGACGACGTCACCTACATCCTCCAGCCCGAGATTCCGCACATTACGGTGCCCTACGTCGACGACGTACCCGTCAAGGGTCCCGAATGCGACTACGACGACGAGCGGCTCCCTTCGAACCGCGGCATTTGACGCTTCGTATGGGAGCATTTCGAGAACATGAATCACATAGTCACTCGAATGCGCTATGCCGGAGGTACCTTCTCTGGAGTCAAAAGTATCCTCATCGCTCGAGAAATCATGGTGGTAGGACATCGCTGCACTCCTCAAGGACGCCTCCCCGACGACTCTCGCGTCGCAGCAATACGCAACTGGGGTCCCTGCGCTACTCTATCCGACGTTCGAGCGTTCCTCGGAACCATCGGCGTCGTTCGAATCTTCATCCGTAATTTCGCTCACCGCGCCGACGCACTCGTACGCCTCACGAGGAAGGACGTCGAGTTCGAGTTCGGTCCGGAGCAGATCGCGGCGCAGGAAGACCTCAAGGACGCGCTACTCTCATCCCCCGCACTCCGAGCAATTAGTTATGATTCCCCCTCTCCCGTCATTCTCGCAGTCGACACGTCGTTCATCGCCGTCGGATATCACCTCTGCCAGTGCGACGAAGCCAACACGCGAGTCCGTTACTACAGCAGGTTCGGCTCGATTACGCTCAACGATCGCGAACGAAGGTTTTCGCAGCCGAAGCTTGAGATCTACGGCCTATTCAGCGCACTACGATCCCTTCGACTCTACCTGATCGGCGTTCGGAACCTCATCGTCGAAGTCGATGCTCGGTACATCAAGGGTATGCTGAAGAATCCGGACATAGCCCCAAGCGCGAGTATTAACCGGTGGATCGTCTCGATTCTCACGTTTCATTTCACGCTCGTCCACGTCCCCGGTACAATGCACGGCCCCGACGGTCTCTCTCGGCGCACAGCTCAACCCGGTGATGTCATCGAAGACGAGGTCGACGAGGAGTTCGACGATTGGATCGACCAGATGCACTCTTTCGTTCACCAGATTCAGCCCCTCCCACCGGTCCCTTCGCTTGCCGTCTTCACCAATGGCAGAGCCGAGGACGGCTCAGATTTCAATAGGGAGGAGGATAGCTACGAGCTAGTGCCTAGATCGGAGCAAGCACAACTCGCAGATGCAAAGCTCGACGACGTGCTCGAATTTCATCGAACGTTAGCAAAGCCCGACGGCATCTCCGAAAGCGTTTACGAAGGATTCATCAAGTACTGCATGCAATTCTTCCTCGACAATGACACCCTCTGGCGCAAGGACAGTCACGGAGCACACAAGCTAGTCGTCAAGCCCGGCGATCGCCTTCGAATACTTCGAGAATGCCACGATCGCACCGCGCATCGAGGAATCTATGCAACCCGAGCCTTCGTTAATGAGCGATTCTGGTGGCCGTTCCACTACGCCGACATCGCCTGGTTCGTTCGATCGTGCCATATCTGCCAGTCTCGACAAGTGCGTCAAATCCTCATTCCTCCGACCGTCGCAGTACCAGCCCCCATCTTCGCGAAAATTCACATCGACACAATGCACATGCCAGCCTCGGGCGGATACAAGTACTTGGTCCAAGGTAGATGCTCGCTCACGACTTACCCCGAGTTTCGAATGCTTCGAAAAGAGACAGCGAAGGCCCTCGCCGACTGGATCTTCGAAGACATCCTCTGTCGATGGGGCGCGCTCAGTGAGATCGTCACCGACAACGGTACGGCGTTCATCAAGGCAGCCGATTACCTTTCGAAGAAGTATCACATCAACCATATTCGAATCAGTGGGTACAATTCGAGGGCGAACGGTCTCGTCGAACGTCCGCACTTTAGCACGCGACAAGCCTTGTTTAAGACAGCCAACGGAGATGAGAAGAAATGGTCCCAAGCTGCGTATTTTGTATTTTGGTCCGAGCGCATCACAACTCGACGACGCATGGGCTGCTCACCCTATTTCGCTGTTACGGGCACCCATCCGCTCATTCCTCTTGACATCGTCGAAGCTACGTACCTGCAGCCACCACCGACTTCGGTCCTTTCGACGACCGATCTCATCGCCCGTAGGGCCATTGCGCTCCAGAAATGCGTCGAGCAAGTCGCCGAACTACACTCGAAGGTCTACGAAGCACGTCGAACTGCAGCAATTCGCTTCGAGAAAGAGCACGAGCACTCAATCCAGGATTTTGACTTCAAGCGCGGAGCCCTAGTGCTCATACGCAACACGAAGATCGAGAAGTCCCTCAACCGCAAGATGCGCCCGCGATATCTAGGCCCCCTCATCGTTGTCTTGCGCAACAAGGGCAGCGCGTACATCGTGTGCGAACTCAACGGTACAGTCCTCGATTGACCCATCGCAGCCTTCCGCGTCATTCCGTATTTCACGCGCAAATCCATTCCAATCCCCGAAGATCTCAAAGATGTCTCGACCGAGCGTCTTCGAGAACTCGAACTATCAAATTCGCTAGGCGACGACGACGATGATGAAGTCGAAGAAGCTGAAGAACGCGACGAATAGAGGTTCTTCCCTTTTGTTACTCTTACACCACGATACGTACTTTCGTCTCTCCATTCCGGCTCTCACGTTACGCGATATGTTTGATTTTCTCCTACGTTCCAGACCATCCTTTGTACGAATACCTTCGATTCAACTTGATAGCCGCGACATCGTTCAACGTTCTACGAACGCTTCGATTCGACCGTTGCGCGGAGGCTCACCTTAGACGAGTCCTCCTAGGCTGTGATGACAAACTGAGCCTATATTTTCATCAAGTCCATTTTCCCTTGCTACGAACATTTCTATTTTTCCTTCTATGTCCTTCGATCATATTACGACTTGCTTCGAACACACTTATTTTCATGTCCTTTTCTCTTAGTTCCCGCTAGGTCCGTCTAGGCCAAGGGCCGCATTTTCCATTCGACCATCTACGCAAAATTCTACGACACGAGTACGACTACGATACAAAACGACTCGCGCCTAGTCCTCGTCAACAACACCACGCACGAACCCGATTCCACCCTTCGCGAGCGCGTCCTTCTCCATCTTTTGAAGGTCGAGGTCCATGTCGTGGAGGAGCACTCGACGGCGCGCGATGTGAGCACGCTCCTCGCGATCGAGCCCAAGGCGGCTGGCCCCATCGAGAGGCCGTCGTAGAAGGGGTCGCGGAGGCTCGTCGACTCGGCGCTTCTTCGAACCACTCGCGTCTGCGACCGAAGGCCCAGGAGAGGCCGGCCGAACTACGAAGTCGTCAGCGAAGGCCTAGGACAAGAAGAAACGACTTACTGCGCTTTTTGGTGGTTGATCCCCCGCCGCGCGTCTTCTTTGTTTTGCCCAGGACAGACACTTTGTCGAAATAGCAGCCCTGTTGGAACTGCACGCACCTATCGCAGGTCGTAGCGTTCTCGGCCCACACGCAATCGACCGGGGCCGAGCGGTAGCCGGCGCAACGGTCGCACTATCGAAGAGTTAGCTTCGAACCGCTTCGACGAAGAGTCGAGCTTACCTTCTGTCCCGACTGGCGCTTCTCAATCGCCGCGGCGGCCATGTCGACCTCAGTCATTGCGAGCGGACGTTCGACCGTCCGAGGAGTCTTCTACGAAAGAGAGATTAGTCACCGAACGACGATAGAAGAAAATACTTACGATCGAAGGGTCATCCGACAGTTCGGCGACTTCCTCGTCGACCCTCGCGCGCCCCTTCCCCTTGTCGACACCGGCAGGCGCGGGGTCAGAAAGAAGGCCTTCGGCGGCCGCGATCCGCGCCAACTCCTCATCAGCGGCCTCTTGCGCGCGACGTTCGTCTTCGAGGCGCCGTTCCTCTTCCTCCTTCCGACGCCGTTCGTCTTCAAGGCGACGTTCCTCGGCGGCCTTCGCACGCTTCGCGGCCTCTTCGATGCGTCGTGCTTCCTCTTCGGCGAGGCGCTTCTGCTCTTCGAAGCGTCGTTCGACCTCGGCATTGATGGCGGTCGTGAGCTCGGGCCAGTCCCCGCGCGCCCACTCGACCCACGATTCCGATGCCCGCTCGGCGAGTTGCTTGACGGCGGCGGCGACGCGCAGCTCCGTCTCCTCGTCGCGGATGGCGCCCAAGGCCTTGCGATAGGCGAGCTGTTCGAAAACAAACGGTTAGTTGGGTTATGCAGATTACGAAGCGACTTACGACCAGCGGCGACAAATCCTGCGCCCACTCTTCGACCACGTCGAGCGCGGCATCGGCGGTCGGCGGAGCTTCGAGGACCATGAGCAGTGAAGCGAGGCGGCGGTTGACGAGCGAAGGCGTCGAGGCAGGGGTGGTGGAGCGAGCAGACATCGTAGAAAGCAGCGAGTATGTGGGAAGGGACGGCGAGGTAGCGACGAAGGAACGATGGGATGGGGAAAATAAGGCTAAGTCTACCCTGCTTATAACCCCTTTCCGACCAGCATTTAGCGCCGGCCACGTGGCGTTCGAAGTCTACGCGGGTTGCCATTCCGCTTCGATCCGTTCACGACCATCGCGCTTCTCGCATCACGTGGAGGACCGAGGGCGGTCCAAATTTCAATAGGGAGGAGATGATAGGCGCCAAGCCCCTCTGGGCCCCGATTCACCTCTTTTCGGCACTCGCATCCCGCCCGGCACTTCGACTCAGTCTCCCAACACGTCGATTTCGCCTTCGACGCTCTTCGACACCTTCGACGGTGCGCGACGCTTACTCGAAGCTCGGCACGGTCTTCCCGATGCCTCGTGCGTAGACCTCAGAACATCTTCCGCATTCGGCGAACAATAGGGCCACTTGACGCCGCTCGGCCAAGCGCGCGCTTCGCTCCAAGCCACACCGAAGTAGCCGGTCTTTCCCGATTAGGTATCGAACCTCGCGGCATGCCTTCACGATGGCTACCGGTCCGAAGTGGCCATATGTTGCTCTTCATCTCCGCGTTCGGCATGACGTCACTCTACCGACGGACTTGGTATGTGCCTCTCGGTGAGGCAGGTTCTTGAGGAACAATGCAAAGCCCCTTGTACTCATATGCCACTCTCGAATAGTCGTAGCATCCTGCGTAGTATAAAAT
>NW_020169845.1:294541-300934 GCF_002117355.1 Postia placenta MAD-698-R-SB12 | reverse complement strand
AGGGGTACAAGGGGCCACGACCCCAGTCGCGAACGAAGCGGCCTTTGCCGCCGCCTTCAGGGCCCGCTTCGGAAATCTCGACGACGAGGCGGCAGCACAAGTAGAGCTGGCGAAGCTCTGCGCGGACAAGTCGGTCCATGAAAAACGCACCGCCGCGGAGTTCTCCGCACTGTTCAAGGGTCCGGCAGATCGCTCTGGGTATGGAGACCTGGAGCTACGCGACAAGTACCTGAGCGGCATCCCCTCCCGCGTCTACAGGAAGATCAAGCTCGAGACCTTCACCACGTGGCAAGCAGCTGAGAAGCGCGCCACCGAGGTCGAGCAGATCCTCGACATCAGCCGGGCCCGTCGGCCCGAGCTAAACAACTTCTTCTCGGCCCGAGGTCGAGGACGCAGTGGGGCACGTGGTGGTGCACCCCCATCACACGGAGCTTCGGCCAGCATCAATGCGGCCGTCGGAAAAGGAAACTTTTCCGGCAGTTGTTTCAGCTGCGGGAAGCAAGGGTACCGACGTTTTGAGTGCCCTGATTGTAAGGACAAGCCTTACACAAAACGCGCCAACGCACAGGCTACGGTTGCCTCGGGCTCCACCCAGGCTGCGACAAGCGCCCCCGTCACGACAACACCCTCGGCAAGTATAAGTGCCGCTTCAGCGAAATCTGAGCAATCAGAGCTGGCGGACTTAATGGCACAGGTGAAGTCGATGCGCGAGGAGCTCGAACACTATTGGGCGATGAAGGAGGAGTCTTTTTGATCCAGTCCGCGCTTCGTGCCGCACGCATCGGGCCGCGAGTGTCATCATGTAATAAGTATAATGTATTGTCAACTGCAATGGTGTACGAGCTGGACCAGGGGTCCCAGCATTTTCACATTCCAGTTCGACTCCAAGGGAAAGGACGGCACAAAGACATAATTGCTATGGTGGACAGCGGAGCCACCACAAAGTTTATCAACAAACGATTCATTGAAGACAATAAGGTGCAAACGCGGAAATTGAAAGAACCGATTCCGCTATACAATATCGACGGCACCCTAAACAAAGACGGAAGCATCTCGGAAGTAGCAGTGCTACAGATGCACATAGGAGAACACGTCGAGAAGATGGTGTTTACGGTCACGGACATCGGTCCAGAGGATGTGATCGTAGGGTTGGATTGGCTGCGAGAGCACAACCCCGAGATCAATTGGGAGTCAGGCTCCCTAAAATTATCACGATGCCCTGAAATGTGCAGTACCAGGAAAACTGGCCGAATGGAGCAAGCAGCGACTGCGCGTGATACAGGGGTCAGGCCCATGGCGCGCAGGCGTCCGCCGAAGTCCAAACGGTCGGTTATAGGTGCCTGCCGGAGTAAGGTACTCCCGGACTTCGAACCCGAAGAAGATCCGGCAGAAGAAGAGTGGGATGAGGCCGATTTGATCGAAGCCTGGGAGCAAGGCATCACGCTTCCTGGCACTCCTCAACTGTTCGTCGCAGCAGGGCATACGTACCCCCAGCTATTTGCTGAGGAGGAGATCAAAAAGAAGGTCATCAAGACCACTGAGGAGTCGGTGCCCAAACAGTACCACGAGTTTCTGAAGGTCTTCTCCAAAGAAGCATCAGAATGGCTGCCCGAAAGGAAGCCGTACGATCACGCGATCAAACTCGTGCCCGGCTACTCGACGTTCCACTCAAAGATGTATCCCCTATCAAACAACGAGCAGGAGGAACTTGATAAGTTCCTAAAGGAGCAACTAGCGAAGGGCTACATACGGGAGTCGAAGTCGCCCATTTCGTCCCCCTTTTTCTTCATCAAAAAGAAGGAAGGGACGCTTCGACCCGTGCAGGACTATCGCCGGCTGAACGCAATCACCGTCAAGAATCGCTATCCGCTGCCGCTGATCGCCGAGATGGTAGATAAACTGTGTGGCGCCACGCTCTTCACCAAGTTCGATGTCAGATGGGGCTATAACAATGTCTGGATCAAAGCCGGTGACGAATGGAAAGCCGCCTTCGTAACCAACCGGGGGCTGTACGAACCCCTGGTGATGTTCTTTGGCCTCACCAATTCCCCTGCAACCTTCCAGGCCATGATGAATGAGATCTTCCATGATCTTATCGTCGGTGGAAAGATCCTTGTGTACCTGGATGATATACTCATCTTCTCTACCAGCAAGGAGGAGCACGAGAAGGTCACGCGCGAGGTTCTTCGTCGCCTTCAGGACAATGATCTGTTCCTGAAGCCTGGGAGGTGCGAATGGGATGTTCCCAAGGTCGACTACGTCGGCTATGTGTTCGGTGGCGATGAGGTAGCGATGGATCCTGCGAAGCTAAAAGGAATCAATGAGTGGCCGGTACCCCGGAACAAGAAAGATGTCCAGAAGTTCCGGGGGTTCTCCAACTTTTACTGCCGCTTCATTAAAGACTTTGCCAAGATCTCGCGACCACTCGACCGGCTCACAGGGAACGACCCATGGCATTGGGGCGAAGAGGAGCAACATGCCTTCGATGAGCTCAAGCGGCTCTTTGCGATGACTCCAGTCTTAGCGCTGTACGACCCTAATCGGGAAACGCGCATTGAAGTCGATGCCTCAGGGTATGCCACTGGCGGTGTGTTGATGCAGAAGCAGGATGATGGCAAATGGCACCCTATTGCTTTCAGATCCCATGCGATGGATCCGGCACAGCGGAACTACGAGATCTACGATAAGAAGATGCTCGCAATCATTGAGGCGCTAGACGATTGGCGCCACTATCTCGAGGGGTTACCCAATCAGTTCGAGATCGTGACCGATCATAAGAACCTCGAGTACTGGCGTACATCCCAGCATCTCACGCGCCGTCAAGCGCGATGGTCGCTGTTCCTGGCCCGCTTCGACTTCCACATCACACACAAGGCCAGAACGTCAAACGGAAAGGCTGATGCCCTATCTCGCCGATCAGACCATCAGATCGGCGATGAGGACGACAACACCGATCAGGTAGTTCTTAAGCCAGAGCGCTTCCGCATCGCCTCCACCAGGCGCGGTCACGCCTCAGTGACAGCTGATCAGTCGCTTCTGAAGCGCATCAGGGAATGTTCGGAGAAGGATCGGGAGGTGGCCGAGGCACTTGAAAAGGTGCAGGACCTCGGGCCGCCCCGGCTGCAAAGGGGTTTCGAGGAGTGGAATGCCGAACAAGGGCTTCTGCTGTTCCGCGGGTGCGTGTACGTCCCAAAGAATGCGGAGCTCCGGCGGGATATAGTCAAGATCCACCACGACTCGCCAATTGCCGGTCATGGCGGTCGTGCTAAAACCCTTAAGCTCGTATCGTGGAACTACTGGTGGCCTGGGATGTCTAAATTTGTTAATGAGTACGTAAGCACCTGCGACGTGTGCAACCGTACCAAGACATTTCCAGCTAAGCCCCAGGGTCCACTGAAGCCGAACGAGATCCCTGAGCGCCCGTGGCAGATCATCACGACCGATATGATCGTTGGCTTGCCAAAGTCTGATGGATTCGACTCGATCCTGGTCACCGCCAACCACTTCACAAAGCAGGTCCACTTCTCGGCCTGTCATGAGACCCTGACGGCAGAAGGTGTGGCAGATCTGTACATCCGCGATGTGTTCAAGCATCATGGGGCCCCGGCCAAGGTCATATCAGACCGAGGTCCCCAGTTCGCTTCGAAGTATCTCCATGCGGTGTACAAGGGGATGGGGATCGAGCCGGCGCTGTCTACAGCGTTCCACCCCCAGACGGATGGCCAGACTGAGCGCTGGAATCAGGAGATCAAGCAGTATCTGCGCGCTTTCGCAAGCCACAGACAGGATGATTGGGCGAAGCAGTTACCGCTCGTGGAGTTTGCACTGAACAACCGAGTTCACTCCACAACTGGGTATTCCCCATTCTTCCTGCATCAAGGATACCATCCTGAGATCCAGGTTTGGATCAATCCGATGTCCGCAATGCCTGCAGCCGCCGACCGGCTTAAGATCCTAAAGGAGATTCACGACGATACGCGCTCTGCGCTTGAGCTGTCAGCTGAGCGCATGAAGGTGTACTATGACAAGCACGTGCAGGAGGCACCGGTCTTTGCGCCGGGGGACAAGGTCTGGCTTGATGCCCGGAACCTTAAGCTGAAACAGCCGAGCAAGAAGCTTAGTCCCAAGCGCCTTGGACCTTATGCCGTGCGGCAAAAGCTCGGAGACTTGGATTATGAATCAGTCCTGCCGAAATCGGTGCCAGTGCACCCGGTATTTCATGTCTCCTTGCTTAGCAAGTACATGTGTAGCGATATCCCGGGCTGGGAGCTGGAGGAGCCGCCTGCGATCGAGGTTGAGGGCAACGAGGAGTACTGTCGCGACTTGAGGTCAAGCGACTGGGGAAAACCTAAGGGCTGGGGGCGTCCGACTAAGTCTTACCGAAGCGATGGTGAGCTACGCTCAAACCTAAGGCTAGGGACAAGTAAATGTATTGGTTAGTATAAGTAAGAAAGTGATACAAAGGAGGGCTTACTGACCTAGGGACAAGAGGTCGAAACTGAGGTCCCTAGGGCAGCAGAGGCCGGCTTATATACAGGGGAGGTTAAGGGCAGGCTGTGCGCGCTGGTCCGTGCGCAGCTGGTCTGTGCGCAGCATGCCGACGCGGCCCCGGGGGCCGGTGAGTCAGAGCGGCTGTGTCAGCGGGGCCCGAGCTGTGCCGTGCACTGCCGTCCTATCTAATCTGATCGTACAGTAGATAACGATGTGTCCGTATCGGGCAGGTAGTACAGAGGTCGCGGGTTCGAGCCCGCGAAAAGGAAAAATTAAAAAACGGCTAGGCGCCGTGTCAAGTCGTGACATTACCCCCCCCTCAACGGCGCATGACCTCATGCGAGGCGCCCTTGCCCATTTCCCACCCAGAGCGGCAGCGTGCTTCAGTCAGCGGCGAAGGCATCGGCTGAAAGTTGAGACCACCAAAGACAGCGGCATTGAGGCGGCGAGGGGCATTCGGATTCTTCTGGTGGAAGTCGGCTATGAGGGCCGGCGCATTGGCAACGTTGCGCGCTGGTTCCCATGACGTATGCGAGTCGTCATAACCCTTCCACTTGACGAGGTACTGCAGCTGACGCCGGAAGATCCTCGAATCTTTGATCCGCTCAACCTCGTACTCCTCGTCGCCCTCAACCTCGATCGCAGGCGGCTCCTCTGGCTCCCGGCCCGGGATATCGCTACGCGTGTACTTGCTGAGCAAGGAGACATGGAATACCGGGTGCACCGGCACCGACTTCGGCAGGACTAATTCGTAATCCAGGTCTCCGAGCTTTCGCCGCACGGCGTATGGCCCGAGGCGCTTGGGACTGAGCTTCTTGCTCGGCTGTTTCAGCTTAAGGTTCCGGGCATCAAGCCAGACTTTGTCCCCCGGTGCAAAGACCGGTGCCTCTTGCACGTGCTTATCGTAGTACACTTTCATACGCTCGGCCGAAAGTTCGAGCGCAGAGCGCGTATCGTCGCGAATCTCCTTCAGGATCTTGAGCCGATCAGCGGCCGCAGGCATCGCAGACATCGGATTGATCTGCACTTGGATCTCAGGATTGTACCCTTGATGCAGGTAGAAAGGGGAGTGCCCGGTCGCGGAGTGAACTCGGTTGTTCAGTGCGAATTCCGCGAGCGGCAACTGTTTTGCCCAATCATCCTGCCTGTGGCTTGTGAAAGCACGCAGGTACTGCTCAATCTCCTGATTCCAGCGCTCAGTCTGGCCGTCCGTCTGAGGGTGGAACGCCGTGGACAGCGCCGGCTCGATTCCTAGTCCCTTGTACACCGCATGGAGATACTTCGAAGCGAACTGGGGACCTCGGTCTGATATGACCTTGGCCGGGGCCCCATGATGCTTGAACACATCGCGGATGTATAGGTCTGCCGCACCTTCGGCCGTCAGGGTCTCATGACAGGCCGAGAAGTGGACCTGCTTGGTAAAGCGGTCGGCGGTGACCAGGATCGAGTCGAATCCATCAGACTTCGGCAAGCCAACGATCATATCGGTCGTGATGATCTGCCACGGGCGCTCGGGGATCTCGTTCGGCTTCAGCGGACCCTGGGGCTTGGCTGGGAATGTCTTGGTACGGTTGCACACATCGCAGGTGCTTACGTACTCATTGACGAATTTAGACATCCCAGGCCACCAGTAGTTCCGCGATACGAGCTCAAGGGTTTTGGCACGACCACCATGACCGGCGATCGGCGAGTCGTGGTGGATCTTGACGATATCCCGCCGGAGCTCCGCGTTCTTTGGGACGTACACGCACCCACGGAACAACAGAAGCCCTTGTTCGGCATTCCACTCCTCAAAACCCCTTTGCAGCCGGGGCGGCCCGAGGTCCTGTACTTTTTCAAGTGCCTCGGCTACCTCCCGATCTTTCTCCGAACATTCCCTGACTGCGCTTCAGAAGCGACTGA
>NW_020169845.1:287768-294445 GCF_002117355.1 Postia placenta MAD-698-R-SB12 | reverse complement strand
TCAGCGGTGAAGGCATTGGCTGAAAGTTGAGACCACCAAAGGTAGCAGCGTTGAGTCGACGAGGGGCATTTGGGTTCTTCCGGTGGAAGTCAGCGATGAGGGCCGGTGCATTGGCAACATTGCGCGCCGGTTCCCATGACATATGCGAGTCGTCATAACCCTTCCACTTGACGAGGTACTGCAGCTGACGCCGGAAGATCCGCAAATCCTTGATCTGCTCAACCTCGTACTCCTCGTTGCCCTCAACCTCGATTGCAGGCGGCTCCTCCGGCTCCCGGCCCGGGATATCGCTATGTGTGTACATGCTAAGCAAGGAGACATGGAATACCGGGTGCACCGGCACCGATTTCGGCAGAATTAATTTGTAATCCAGGTCTCCGATCTTTCGCCGCACAGCATAAGGCCCAAGGTGCTTGGGACTGAGCTTCTTGCTCGGCTGTTTCAGCTTAAGGTTCCGGGCATCAAGCCAGACCTTGTCCCCCGGTGCAAAGACCGGTGCCTCTTGCACGTGCTTATCGTAGTACACTTTCATACGCTCGGCCGAAAGTTCGAGCGCAGAGCGCGTATCGTCGCGAATCTCCTTCAGGATCTTGAGCCGATCAGCGGCCGCAGGCATCGCAGACATCGGATTGATCCGCACTTGGATCTCAGGATTGTACCCTTGATGCAGGTAGAAAGGGGAGTGCCCGGTCGCGGAGTGAACTCGGTTGTTCAGTGCGAACTCCGCGAGCGGCAACTGCTTCGCCCAATCATCCTGCCTGTGGCTGGTGAACGCACGCAGGTACTGTTCGATCTCCTGATTCCAGCGCTCAGTCTGGCCGTCCGTCTGAGGGTGGAATGCTGTAGACAGCGCCGGCTCGATCCCCAGCCCCTTGTACACCGCATGGAGATACTTCGAAGCGAACTGGGGACCTCGGTCTGATACGACCTTGGCTGGGGCCCCATGATGCTTGAACACATCGCGGATGTACAGGTCTGCCGCACCTTCTGCCGTCAGGGTCTCATGACAGGCCGAGAAGTGGACCTGCTTGGTAAAGCGGTTGGCGGTAACCAGGATCGAGTCGAATCCATCAGACTTTGGCAAACCGACGATCATATCAGTCGTGATGATCTGCCACGGGCGCTCGGGGATCTCGTTCGGCTTCAGCGGACCCTGGGGCTTGGCTGGGAATGTCTTGGTACGGTTGCACACATCGCAGGTGCTTACGTACTCATTGACAAATTTAGACATCCCAGGCCACCAGTAGTTCCGCGATACGAGCTCAAGGGTTTTGGCACGACCACCATGACCGGCGATCGGCGAGTCGTGGTGGATCTTGACGATATCCCGCCGGAGCTCCGCGTTCTTTGGGACGTACACGCACCCACGGAACAACAGAAGCCCTTGTTTGGCATTCCACTCCTCAAAACCCCTTTGCAGCCGGGGCGGCCCGAGGTCCTGTACTTTTTCAAGTGCCTCGGCTACCTCCCGATCTTTCTCCGAACATTCCCTGATGCGCTTCAGAAGCGACTGATCGGCCGTCACCGAGGCATGACCGCGCCGGGTGGAGGCGATGCGGAAGCGCTCTGGCTTGAGAACCACCTGATCGGTGTTATCGTCCTCATCGCCGATCTGATGGTCTGATCGATGCGACAGGGCATCAGCCTTTCCATTGGACGTCCCGGCCTTGTGCGTGATGCGGAAGTCGAAGCGAGCCAGGAACAGCGACCATCGCGCTTGACGGCGCGTGAGATGCTGGGATGTACGCCAGTACTCGAGGTTCTTATGATCGGTCACGATCTCGAACTGATTGGGTAACCCCTCGAGGTAGTGGCGCCAATCGTCTAGTGCCTCAATGATCGCGAGCATCTCCTTATCGTAGATCTCGTAGTTCCGCTGTGCCGGATCCATCGCATGGGATCTGAAGGCGATGGGATGCCATTTGCCGTCATCCTGCTTCTGCATCAATACACCACCCGTGGCATAGCCCGAGGCATCAACCTCAATGCGCGTTTCTCGATTAGGATCGTACAGCGCCAAGACTGGAGTCGTTGCAAAGAGCCGCTTGAGCTCATCGAAAGCGTGCTGCTCTTCTTCGCCCCAATGCCACGGGTCGTTCCCTGTGAGTCGGTCGAGTGGTCGCGAGATCTTAGCGAAGTCCTTAATAAAGCGGCGGTAGAAGTTGGAGAACCCCCGGAACTTCTGAACGTCTTTTTTGTTCCGGGGTACCGGCCACTCATTAATTCCTTTAAGTTTCGCGGGATCCATTGCTACCTCATCGCCACCGAACACATAGCCGACGTAGTCGACCTTGGGGACGTCCCACTCGCACTTCTCAGGCTTCAGGAACAGATCATTGTCCTGAAGGCGACGAAGAACCTCGCGTGTGACTTTCTCGTGCTCCTCCTTGTTGGTGGAGAAGATGAGTATGTCATCCAGGTACACAAGGATCTTGCCGCCGACGATGAGATCGTGGAAGATCTCGTTCATCATTGCCTGGAAGGTCGCGGGGGAATTGGTGAGACCAAAGAACATCACCAAGGGTTCGTACAACCCTCGGTTAGTCACAAAGGCCGCCTTCCATTCGTCACCGGCCTTGATCCGGACGTTATTGTATCCCCATCGGACATCGAACTTTGTGAAGAGCGTAGCGCCGCGGAGCTTATCCACCATCTCGGCGATCAACGGCAAGGGATAACGATTTTTGACCGTGATCGCGTTCAACCGGCGGTAGTCTTGCACGGGTCGAAGTGTCCCTTCCTTCTTTTTGATGAAGAAGAAAGGCGACGAAATGGGCGACTTCGACTCCCGTATGTAACCTTTCGCTAACTGCTCCTTCAGGAACTTGTCCAATTCCTCCTGCTCGTTGTTCGACAATGGGTATACCTTCGAATGGAAGGTCGAGTAGCCGGGCACGAGTTCGATCGCATGATCGTACGGCTTCCTTTCGGGTAACCGTTCTGATGCTTCCTTGGAGAAGACATTCAGGAACTCGTGATACTGTTTAGGTACCGACTCCTCGGCGGTCTTAACGACCTTCTTTTTGATCTCTTCCTCCGCAAACAGCTGGGAGTACGTATGTCCTGCTGCAACGAACAGCTGAGGAGCGCCGGGAAGCGTGACACCTTGCTCCCAGGCTTCAATCAAATCGGCCTCATCCCACTCTACCTCCACCGGATCTTCTTCGGGTTCGAAGTCCGGGAGTACCTGACTCCGGCAGGCACCTATCACCGACCGTTTGGGCTTCGGCGAACGCCTGCGCGCCGTGGGCCTGACCCCCGTATCACGCGCAGTCGCTGCTTGCTCCATTCGGCCAGTCCTTCTGGCGCTACACGTTTCAGGGCATCGCGACAATTGGAGGGAGCCCTTTTCCCAATCTATTTCGGGGTTGTGCTCGCGTAGCCAATCCAACCCGACGATCACATCCTCTGGACCGATGTCCGTGACCGTGAACACCGTCTTCTCGACGTGCTCTCCTACATGCATCTGTAGCACTGCTACCTCTGAGATGCTTCCGTCCTTGTTTAGGGTGCCGTCAATATTATACAGCGGAATGGGTTCCTTCAACTTCCGCGTCTGCACCTTATTTTCTACGATGAATCGCTTGTTGATAAACTTCGTGGTGGCTCCGCTGTCCACCATAGCGATTATGTCTTTGTGCCGTCTTTTCCCCTGGAGTCGAACTGGAATGTGAAAATGCTGGGACCCCTGGTCCAGCTCGTACACCATTGCAGTCGATAATACGTTATACTTATTACATGATGATACTCGCGGCCCGACGCGTGCGGCACGAAGCGCGGACCGGATCAAAAACCCTCCTCCTTCATCGCCCGATAATGCTCGAGCTCTTCACGCATCGACTTCACCTGTGCCATTAAGTCCGCCAGCTCCGATTGCTCGGATTTCGCTGAAGCGGCACTTATACTTGCCGAGGGTGATGTCGTGACGGGGGCGCTTGTCGCAGCCTGGGTGGATCCCGAGGCAACCGTAGCCCGCGCATCGGCGCGTTTTGTGTAAGGCTTGTCCTTACAATTGGGGCACTCGAAGCGTCGGTACCCTTGCTTCCCACAGCCGAAGCACGTGCCGGGGAAGTTGCCTTTTCCGACAGCCGCATTGATGCTGGCCGAAGCTGCGTGCGTCGAGGGTGCACCACCACGCGCCCCACCGCGTCCTCGACCTCGTGCCGAGAAGAAGTTGTTCAACTCGGGCCGACGGGCCCAGCTGATGTCGAGGATCTGTTCGACCTCAGTGGCTCGCTTTTCAGCGGCTCGCCACGTGGTGAAGGTCTCGAGCTTGATCTTCCTGTAGACGCGGGAGGGGATGCCGCTCAGGTACTTGTCGCGTAGCTCCAGGTCCCCATACCCAGAGCGGTCCGCCGGACCCTTGAACAGCGCGGAGAACTCCGCGGCGGTGCGTTTTTCACAGACCGACTTGTCCGCACAGAGCTTCGCCAGCTCTACCTGTGCTGCCGCCTCATCGTCGAGATTTCCGAAGCGGGCCCTGAAGGAGGCGGCAAAGGCCGCTTCGTTTGCGAACGGGGTTGTGGCCCCTTGCACGCCCACCTGCACCGATGCGAGCTGGGCGAAGTAGGGAGTAGCCCAGGCGCGGGCATCTCCATCGAGTAGGCTGAGTGCGACCTGCACCTTAAGTTCGATGGTGGTCAACGACGTGTTGACCAGCCAGTAGATGCGCAACTGGGACAGGAACCGGTTGCATTCGATGATGGTTTTGCCGTCGTAGCGGAGCGGGAGGAGGAGTTTCAAGGTCTCCTTGTCGGGGGCGGCTGCGGGAGACGACATTATCGGCGTCGGGGGGGACGGAGGACGCTGCGGGGGCGGAGGCGGCTGTGGTGGCCCTCCGCTGGTCGAACTTCGAGAGGACCGAGTGCTTGAGCGGCCTCTCGGCGGAGTTGGCGGTGAAGGCGCCGAAGGAAGTTCGGCGGGGGGGTCACGTACGTCAGGGACTGCTGACGCGGGGGTGAGCGCTGGCGGCGAGGCGGACCCAGTAGAAGCCTCGGACTCGGACTCCGAGATTCCTTCTTCACCTGCACCCTCCTCAGGCTCAAGCTCTGGCGCAGGGTCTGGAGGGAGATCTCCTCGAGCTTGACTGGACTCGGCGACAGTTTGGGGAAGGCGGGAAGTAGGGGAGACAGGGCGGGAGTGCCGCGAGGCGGATCGGGATGCAAGGGTGCTTCGGGGTCCGAGCGGGTGTTGCGCTCGTCGGATCGCCTTGTAGCGCGGGTAATCTTCCGCGATCGATCGGGGTGTCCGATTGGGGCACGGCTGCTGCTCACAACAGTGGATGACAGTCTCAGGGCCATCTGGGATGTAGACGTCGATGAGGTCCTGGGAGTCGAATGCGTGGATCTGGCCTTGGCAGGCAGCCACGATGGATGGGGGGAGGAAGGGGAGGTGCGCGTACTAAAAATGGCCGTACTACACTAGCTTACGCTACGGCGCCCGAGAAGACCCTGAGGTTCGCAGTTCACGTGGGGCCCAGTACTGCTTTTGACTATTATGCAGCAGGAACCTAGTCCACGCGTCCGTGAGGACAAACACCACCCACTGAAGTGCAGGTGTTGAAGAGTTCGTTCCTCTAGGGGTGGCGATGTATGTAAGGCTACCTACGTATCGTATGTACCGTAGGGTATCGTAGGGGTGCGCACCACCCGACCTGTGGGAAAAGGAAAGTGAATGTGGGAGTCCTGAGAGGACGCCGGCAGCTTGGGGAGTTTCGACCTAATGTCGCGACTTGAGGTCAAGCGACTGGGGAAAACCTAAGGGCTGGGGGCGTCCGACTAAGTCTTACCAAAGCGATGGTGAGCTACGCTCAAACCTAAGGCTAGGGACAAGTAAATGTATTGGTTAGTATAAGTAAGAAAGTGATACAAAGGAGGGCTTACTGACCTAGGGACAAGAGGTCGAAACTGAGGTCCCTAGGGCAGCAGAGGCCGGCTTATATACAGGGGAGGTTAAGGGCAGGCTGTGCGCGCTGGTCCGTGCGCAGCTGGTCTGTGCGCAGCATGCCGACGCGGCCCCGGGGGCCGGTGAGTCAGAGCGGCTGTGTCAGCGGGGCCCGAGCTGTGCCGTGCACTGCCGTCCTATCTAATCTGATCGTACAGTAGATAACGATGTGTCCGTATCGGGCAAGTAGTACAGAGGTCGCGGGTTCGAGCCCGCGAAAAGGAAAAATTAAAAAACGGCTAGGCGCCGTGTCAAGTCGTGACAAGTACGAGGTTGAGCAGATCAAGGATTTGCGGATCTTCCGGCGTCAGCTGCAGTACCTCGTCAAGTGGAAGGGTTATGACGACTCGCATATGTCATGGGAACCGGCACGCAACGTTGCCAATGCGCCGGCCCTCATAGCCGACTTCCACCAGAAGAATCCGAACGCCCCTCGCCGCCTCAATGCCGCTGTCTTTGGTGGTCTCAACTTTCAGCCGATGCCTTTGCCACTGACTGAAGCACGCTGCCGCTCCAGATGGGAAATGGGCAAAGGCGCCTCGCATGAGGTCATGCGCCATTGGAGGGGGGGGTAATGTCACGAGTTGGTATGGCGTCTAGCCGTTTTTTAATTTTTCCTTTTCGCGGGCTCGAACCCGNGACCTCTGTACTACCTGCCTGATATGGACACGTCGTTATCTACTGTACAATCAGATTAGATAGGACGGCAGTGCACGGCATAGCTCGGGCTCCGC
>NW_020169845.1:283218-287557 GCF_002117355.1 Postia placenta MAD-698-R-SB12 | reverse complement strand
AGCATGCTACGCACGGACCAGCTGCACACGGACCAACACGCACAGCCTGCCCTAATCCCCTCATGTATATAAGCCGGCCTCTGCTGCCCTAGGGACCTCAGTTTCGACCTCTTGTCCCTAGGTCAGTAAGCATCCCTTGTATTCCTTTTCTTACCTAACTAATATATCATCTTGTTCCTAGCCTTAGGTTTGAGCCTAGCTCACCATCGCTTCGGTGAGATAAGTCAAACGCCCCCAGCATTTGGTTTTCCCCTGTCGCTCGACCCTAAGTCGCGACAGGAACGGCTACCAGAATCGCTCATTGACAAAGGCTCGGGTTGCATAGATTCCTTGATGCGCGGTGCGGTCGTGGCATTCTCAAAGTATCCGAAGGCGATCGCCGGGCTTGACGACTAGCTTGTGTGCTCCGTGACTGTCCTTGCGCCAGAGGGTGTCGTTGTCGAGGAAGAATTGCATGCAGTATTTGATGAACCCTTCGTAAACACTTTTGGAGATGTCCTTGGGCTTTGCTAACGTTCGATGAAATTCGAGCATGTCGTCGAGCTTCGCATCAGCGAGTTGCGCTTGCTCCGATCAAGGCACTAGCTTGTAGCTATCCTCCTCCCTATTGAAATCTGAGCCATCCTCGGCTCTGTCATTGGTGAAGATGGCCAGCAACTGGACGGATGGGAGGGGCTGAATCTGGTGAACGAAAGAATGCATCTGGTCGATCCAATTGTCGAACTCTTCGTCGACCTCGTCTTTGATGGCATCACCAGGCTGAGCTGTGCGTCGAGAGAGGCCGTCGGGGCCGTGCATTGTACCGGGGACGTGGACTAGCGTGAAATGGAATGTGAGAATCGAGACGATCCACCGGTTAATACTCGCGCTTGGGGCGATGTCCGGATTCTTCAGCATACCCTTGATGTACCGAGCATCGACTTCGACGATGAGGTTCCGAACGCCGATCAGGTAGAGTCGAAGGGATCGTAGTGCGCTGAATAGGCCGTAGATCTCAAGCTTCGGCTGCGAAAACCTTCGTTCGCGATCGTTGAGCGTAATCGAGCCGAACCTGCTGTAGTAACGGACTCGCGTGTTGGCTTCGTTGCACTGGCAGAGGTGATATCCGATGGCAATGAACGACGTGTTGACCGCGAGAATGACGGGAGAGGGGGAATCATAATTGAGGGCTCGGAGTGCGGGGGATGAGAGTAGCGCGTCCTTGAGGTCTTCCTGCACCGCGATTTGCTCCAGACCAAACTCGAACTTGACGTCCTTCCTTGTGAGGCGTACGAGCACGTCGGCGCAGTGAGCAAAATTATGGATGAAGATACGAACAACGCCGATGGTTCTGAGGAACGCTCGAACGTCAGATAGAGTAGCGCATGCACCCCAGTTGCATATCGCAGTGACACGAGAGTTGTCGGGGAGGCAACCTTGAGGAGTGCAGCGATGACCTACCACCATGATTTCTCGAGTGATGAGGACGCTCTTGACTCCTGAAAAGGTACCTCCGGCGTAGCGCATTCGAGTGACTACGTGGTTCATGTTCTCGAAATGCTCCCATACGAAGCATCGAATGCTGCAGTTCGAAGGGAGCCGTTCGTCATCGTAGTCGGATTCGGGACCCTTGACGGGAACATCGTCGATGTAGGGCACTGTAATGTGCGGAATCTTGGGCTGGAGGATGTAGGTGACGTTGTTGTGGAAGATCGGGACCGAGTTCGTCCAACCCATTGGGAGTGTGACTAGGCGCATGGCTCCGTAGGGTGTCTGGAACGTCGTTAGATCTCTCGAAGATTTGGCGATGAGTCGTTTGTCGTAGCCGACGTAGAGGTTGAGCATGCCGCCGCATGGTCTTCCTCCAAATTGTTCTGTGAGGTATTCAGGCGTCGGCGGTACACCAGAATGTTGGATCGTAACTGCATTGAGGGGCTCGAGGGAATGGACGAGTCAAAGAGATTTACCATCCTTCTTGACGACACAGAACCACCGCAATCGATACGACGAGTTCGATGGCTCGTAGACTCCGGCGGCGATCTTTCGCTTGATCACCGCGCAGACTTCGTTGTAGATCCCGGGCGGAATGGGAATATTCTTCTGCACCCAGGGCGTGTGAGGAACAATGGGGAAATCGATGGGGGGGAAGTACTCGGGCTTGAAGCATCCGCGCTCGTCGTCGGTCCATGCGAAGGCTTCATTGTGCAGGCACATAAAGTGGTGGAGGACTCGACGTTCGTCGGGTAGTAAGAAGTCGCCATCGTGAAGCTTATCGGTTGCTTCGAAGCGCTCGAGGGTGTACTGACCGGTAGGTTTGAACGGCGGGGGGTTGGTCGAAAGCTTAGGCATGATGGATAGAGGGTCGTCCTTGATGTCTCGAAGTATTTGAAATTGTTCGGGAACGGCACCAAGGACAGGTCTGGTTTTGAGAGCGACAGGCTTGTATTTCTTCTTTGTCGCGGCGAGGATCTTGTGCGTTGAAGGGGTAGAAGTCGATGTCGTCGAAGGAAAGGGAAGAATCGAGTTGGAAAACTGTGAGATGGACTTCATCGGAACGGGAGATGGCGGAGTCGAAGCGAACGGAGCTGAAAATAGAAGAGTCGAAGCCCACATCGAAGCGTTCGACGGAGCGGCATTAGAAGCTCTACTGTCTGAGGCGTAAAGAGACTGCAAATATGAAGAAACAGAGGTGCATGCGGAGAGGTACAGTGACGAAACAGCGTTCGGAATTGAGGAATCAATAGGAGAGATGAAGGAAATACTCGGTTTTACCCCATCGTAGTCGATGACTAGCATGGCTTCTCCTTGATCATGGGGAATCGATTCCTCGAAGCAAGAAAATGTGACTTGCGACACTCAAAAGGATGCTGCTGGCTTTGTGATCTTCCTTGCGTGTATGTCGGAATTGTGATGGTTTTGCCGGTGTTCGGGCAGAGGATTGTAATGGTCTGGTTCTTGTCGGCGAAGTTCTTGACGACGCTCTGCGTGAGCATGTTGAAGGGTCAGCCAAGGAGGATGTTGTACGCTGCGTTTCGAATGACGTGAGCCTGGAGATACAATACGATCTCACCGATGCAGAAGGGAACATTTTGAATGAGTCCTAACAATCGGTCCACCTCGCCGTTCGCCGATTGCATGTTCAGCTGGATAGTAGGATCAAAGAGGAGGTTGAGGCCGAGACAGACCTCCTCCGACATGGCGACAATCTGCGACCCTGGGTCGACGATGCATTCGATCTGCTCTTTGTTGTCGATCAATGTGATGATTGAACGAATCACATTCAAATCACATGTGACAGTGAATTCTGCGGGGTACTCGCCATGAGGGATGTGCTTCAGATATGTTTCATAGGGGTCTGGGACGATTGTAGCACCGGGTTCCAACATTGCGCCTGAACACGAGAGCTGGTTAACAGCCGTGACCTCGTCGGCGCTGATTTCTACGATGTGGGCCAATGCGACGGGTTACGTCAAGACTCGCTTAGGGGTGATGGCGTCGCGGTACTTGGTTCGAACATCGGGCGTGATCGACAGCAACTCTTCTGGGGTCAGCGTGACGAACTGTGACTTCATTGAACGCTGGAAGATTTCCTCGGCAAGCTTCGGCTGGATAACGGGGACGATGGTCTTGTACGCTGGTTCCTTGCCCTTGTCGTTTGAGGGCTTCGGCGGAGTTGCGAAGTTTCGAACGTTCGGCGGGGTGTATGTTGCATCGCGAGCGTTTGCGAAGGGGTGTACTGGTGGTGCTGGGGGAGCGGATGTAGCAATAGGTTGAGACGTGGATTGCGTAGGCGGCGAAGGCGATGCTGCTGGTATCGTCGGAGGCGGGGCCGTGCTTGTCAAAGTGCTCGGGGGTGCCGCCACTCCTTTCGATGTACCAGATCCCGAGGCTTCCGCGCTTCTCGTGACGACTGGCGTCGTGGGCTTCTTCTGCTGTAGAATCTCGACGCCGTCGAAGACCTCCCTTCACTTCCGAAGCTGAAGGAGTTCTCGCTCGAGCGCCTCGATCCTGCTGCTGGTGTTGAGCGTGAATGTTTGCACAGTCGAGCGATCGTCGATCTCGAAGAGCATCGTCGGAGCGGCGGGTGCTGCGGGATTTCTTCTATGCCACTCATAGATTCAATCTCGTATTGTGAGACCAGGGATAGTGCAGGGGCAAAAACTTCCATTTGGAAGGACAATCTTGCCTTTGGTGTTCCGTTTGCACTTGCCGTCCCAAATGTCAATCTCCGTGAACTCGCAGGTGCCTACCCTGCAGCCACGATTGCCGCAGTAGTGGCACGTCTGTTCAACTCCGCTGTTCTCGTGGACGTGGACGGCAGCTTGTTGTCTCGGTGCGAGGGCGTGGTTGTGTGTAGCAT
>NW_020169845.1:277382-281837 GCF_002117355.1 Postia placenta MAD-698-R-SB12 | reverse complement strand
GGAGTTCGAAGCTGCGTTCGAAGGTGCTAATGGTGGCGGAGGTGCCAGGTTGGATGAAGGTATGACTGAAAGTTGCGAAGAGGATGCGATGGGCGGCTGAGCGTGGGCGCGAAAAGAAGACGGAGTCGGGAGTTCGAGATTCGAAGTAGATGGGATGGGATCCTCGGGTTCAGGTGAAGAACCGGATCGTTCGAAAAGATCAGGAGTCGAAGTGTCGTAGTCGGTAGTAGTGAGGCCTAGAAGCTCGGGGGACAAAGTGCGTTCTTCGGCGGCCGAAGGAATTGGTTCTTTGTCGAAGTTGTCCTGGAGTTCTTGGTCTATCTTGTCTTCTTTGTCGTGGTTGAAGTCACCGGGAATTGTTGGAGAGGGAGTCGATTGCGTTCTAGAGGAGCTGTCGAGGTTCTCGGCGGCACTGCGGCTAGCAGCCTCACGCGCTTGCAAGCGGGTGACTACTGGAGACGTTTTCGGAAACCCGAAAGCGGCGAATTCTTGCCTGAGATCCCCTCGTGGTGGGCTCCAGAAATGATACGACCTACGAAACCCTAACCCCTAACCTGGGTGCGACCTAAAGGGACTAGAGAGACAGATTATAGTCTAGTGAGAGGGGAGTTAGCAGCAAGGTGTCCCGCGGTTTGAGTGAACACGAGAAACGCCCTTGGAAAAGGCTATCAACAATGGGGAAGGTACGAGGTGGCTTCGACACGTCGTCAAAGCTACCCGGAGGCTGTGGGTGGTTAGCGGAGACAATCGAAGCTTGGCAGAGCTCTTTGATGTATCGTAGAAAGAAGGGACACGACTTGATAGGGTGGACTTAGCTAGGGCGTGGTTCGCAGTTTCTTCGACAATAGTCGAAGTCGAAGGGTTCGTCGAGACGGTATCGATGAGTAAACACAGTGGACGAGGTTTCGAGGTTACGCAGCGAGGGACGAAGTGACGCAGTTGAAGGCTTAGACGTGGGGCAAACTCGACATATGAGCTCTGAACTCAAGGGGGGAACCGGATCTTGTTTTTTTTAGAGAGAAGTACGACAGATTTTATACTACACAGGACGCTACGACTATCGAAAGTGGCACACTGGTACAAGGGGCTTTGCATTGTTCCTCAAGAAGCTGCCTCACCGAGGGGCACATATCAAGTCCATTGGTAGAGTGACGTCATGCCGAACGCGGAGATGAAGAGAAACATGCGAGACACTTCGGACCGGTGTCCGTCGTTGAAGGCATGTTGCGAGGTTCGATACCTAATCGGGAAAGACCGGCTATGTCAGTGTGGCTTGGAGCGATGCGTACGCTTGGCTGAGCGGCGTCAAGTGGCCCTATTGTTCGCCGAATGTGGAAGATGTCCCGGGATCTATGCGCGAGGTATCGGGATGACTGTGCCGAGCTTCGAGTAAGTGTCGCGCACCGTCGAAGGTGTTGAAGAGCGTCGAAGGCAAAATCGAGGTGTTGGGAGACTGAGTCAAAGTGCCAGGCGGGATGCGACTGCCGAAAAGAGGTGTATCGGGGCCCATAGGGGCTTGGCGCCTATCAGCGCGTACTACAATGGCTGTGCTATATTAGCTTACGCTATGGCGCCTGAGAAGACACTAGGGTTCACAGTTCATGTGGGGCCCAGTACTGCTTTTGACTATTATGCAGCAGGAACCTAGTCCACGCATCCGTGAGGACAAGTACCACCCACTGAAGTGCAGGTACTGAAGAGTTCGTTCCCTTAGTGTTGGCGATGTACGTACGCTATCTAGGTATTGTAGGGTATAGTAGGGTGCGCACCACCTGACCTGTGGGAAAGGGAAGGTGAGTGTGTGGGTTCCAAGAGAATGCCGGTCGCTGTGGGAGTTTCGACCTAATGTTGCGACTTGAGGTCAAGCAACAGGGGAATATCTGAAAGCGAGGGGCGTTCGACTGGTTCTCACCGAAGCGATGGTGAGCAAGGCTCAAACCTAAGGCTAGGGACAAGTAAGTTAGCATTGAAAAGGTAAGTAAGTACATGAGCTTACTGACCTAGGGACAAGAGGTCGAAACTGAGGTCCCTAGGGTAGCAGAGGCCGGCTTATATACATGGGGAGATAAGGGCAGGCTGTGCGTGTTGGTCCGTGCGCAGCTAGTCCATGCGCAGCATGCTGACACGGTCCTGGGGGCCGGTGAGTCAGAGCGGCTGTGGCAGCGGAGCCCGAGCTGTGCCGTGCACTGCTGCCCCATCTAATCTAATCGTACAGTAGATAACGATGTGTCCATATCGGGCAGGTGGTACAGAGGTCGCGGGTTCGAGCCCACGAAAAGGAAAAAATTAAAAAACGGCTAGACGCCGTGTCAACTCGTGACATCCTCGCTGGCCTGATGGGGCTTCGTCCAGCTTGAGGGGGAGTGTTGACGGACAAGCGCGTCCGTACGCCCCGCGTGGATATGGGCGCACATGACGTTGCATTATCGCGTCGGAATCAGTGTGATGTTGTCGCACCCCTGGCGCCTCTGTTCCTGTCTGTAAATACCCCGTCCTCTTCGTTTAGCCCGCGCACCATAGATACAGGTGACTCACCCTACTACGGCACACTATATACCTGTCATGTTCACGATGCGAGCTTCAGTCAATGTTCCACTCACTGAAGCTTGTAAGTCCTTTTCTACCTCTAAGTACTGTACATATACTGATCTCCTGTAAAGTGACCGAACATCGTTAGGTACAGTAATACAGTTGATATTCCACTCACTGAAGCTCTGACCGAACGTTGTTAGATCCGACATCGCTCATACCTCGTTAAAAATAGCCCCTACTGGGAGTTTGTCGACAATGAGCGACACTTTTTGAATCTGATGTCTGCCAACTGGGCATGGAAGCAAGCGGTCAGTACATGTTGCCCGAGTTCATCACATTTAGATACTTACATATCCCACTGTCTAGGATCTCATTGCGCAAGATCCGACAACACACGGCGCGATGTTTGTCCCTCTCATTCTTGGGAGTGACAAAACAACAGTTTCTGTTGCAACTGGCCATAACGAGTACTGGCCGCTATACATGTCCATCGGTAATGTGTTCAACAATGTGCGGCGTGCACACCATAACGCAATTGCTGTGATTGGCTTTCTAGCCATCCCTAAAAGTAAGTTAGGACCTTCAGCACTTCTTGTAGTTAGGTACTCATATAGCCACTCTCACAGGTGAACGGCAGTACGGAAACAGTGCCCACTTCCGCAAACTTTGTCATCAACTCTTCCACGCAAGTCTCTCTACTATATTGAGCCCGTTACGTGCTGCCATGTCAGTTCCGGAAGTCACGCGCTGCCCTGACGGACATTTCAGGCGGGTGATATACGGTCTAGGTCCGTATATTGCAGATTTTTCGGAACAAAAACTCGCTGGGTGCATTGTTCAGGGCTGGTGCGTGACGTGAGTACTCTGATTGTCTCATATTAGCAGAGGTTGATGTCAAACCACATTCCATAGCTGCTCTGCGCACAGGTCTGCTCTTGGAAATGGTGGAACCCATGGTCTGTGCACACGTGAGCACACACAAGCATTAGTTGCCGCGCTGGACTTGGTCACCCTGTGGGAGGATTACGGGATTGTGGGTGACATCATTGTAAGTCTTGCTCGTGTTCATGATGTTGTACGTGTGCTGATTCATGGAGAATGTGTTTATAGCCATTCACCAATGATTTCCCGCGCGCCAATATCAATCAGCTCATGACCCCCGACCTTTTGCATCAAATTATCGAGGGAACTTTCTATGACCATCTGGTGACGTGGGTGCATGAATATTTGGTGCTCGAGCATGGAGAGAGTGTGAGAACGACGCCGGAAAGACCGCCGGCAGACAACGTCCTCGATGGACAGGGATCAATGGGTGATTAGGTTACAAACCGATGGGGCTACCTACGGCGCGCGACGCCTACATAAGTCCTATTCCCACACCGGCGCACGACCACGTGACCCGGGCCGGCGACGCTTGCCCGACATACCCAAAAGTCAACAGAGAGTGAGGCCAAGAAGATTCTTGACGAGATCGACCGCCGGTACGTGTGCAAGCTCAAATATCATGAGAACAGTCTGCTTATCAAATCGTATAGCATAGCTGCTGTGCCGCCCTTCTCGGGACTGAGGCGCTTTCCCGAGGGTCGTGACTTCAAACAATGGACGGGTGATGACTCAAAAGCCCTGATGAAGGTACGGATACCTGTCACCTGGCATTTGCGCTTATCTGACAAAGACTGTCCTCAGGTTTATCTGCCTGCCATCGCAGGTCTGGTACCCGCTGACATAGTGCGAACATCCTCAGCATTCCTTGAGTTCTGCTATCTAGTCCGACGCTCTACTCTCACAGAGCGCACACTACGAGAGGTGTCGGATGCGCTGGGCCGCTTCCACGACTATCGCAAGATCTTCGAGACAACAGGAGTACGCTCTGACGGGTTCTCTTTACCCCGGCAGCACTCCCTCGATCACTACCTGCAGCAC
>NW_020169845.1:267821-276633 GCF_002117355.1 Postia placenta MAD-698-R-SB12 | reverse complement strand
GAGCTGCTAGCATACGTTGATCTAGCACACCGATACGTTGATCTAGCACACCGTGCAGGTACGTCCCCTCTCTGGATCTGTGATACCTCACTCATGCGAGCCTTGTAGCACAAGGATACCCGCGTACGCTTGAAGGCCTGGGAGCCTCTATTGGGCAGCCGGCACTGGAGGAGCTTGTCTCCCGCTTCCTGTTCGAACAGACCCACCGGGACGACCCCAACGCACCGAACGCTGAGGACGTCCCACTGGCCGACTGCCCAATCCACACTGGGCGTGTCTACGTCGTCCACTCTGCATCCGCCACCTTCTATGCTCCTAGTGACCTCTCCAGTATTGCGGGCATGCGCCGCGAGCGTATTCGCGCCACCCCCTCATGGCGATCGGGTCCCGGGCGCTATGACTGTGTCTTTGTGAACAACAATGACGCAGACGGATTTCGAGGGCTGCTTGCAGCACGAGTACGCCTTTTCTTTTCCTTCACTTACGAGCAAGTCAAATACCCTTGTGCGCTGGTTGAATGGTTCTCCCCTGTGAGCCAGGAGCCAGATGACGACACAGGGATGTGGATTGTTGAGCCAGACTTCGACGAGGATGGTCGCCGGTCTGTTAGTGTCATCCATCTTGATGCCATCGTTCGCGCAGCGCATTTGATTGGGGTATGTGGGACGAGTCGTCTCCTGCCGACATTTAAGCATACAGACTCGCTGGACGCCTTTGCGGCCTTCTATGTCAATAAGTATGCGATGATCATGCCCACGAAATAGCGTTCTAGTAGATGTACATCGTATTGTATGATACACTACAGCCTGTTCCCGACTATTGCCAATATACTCTACACATTAGCTGGTTATACACAGTGCTCTGTCTGAGCGCTCTGAACCGTCTGAAAGGTCTCTGGGCTAGAAACGTGGCCAGGTGAATCAGTGATTTCAGATCGATCTCAGCCGGCTTAGGCCGATCAGGCGATATCAGGTACGAACCAGAACTTGACGTTTTGCTGATGACTGGGATTCAAGGGTACGCCTCAGTGCCCAAAGAATACTTTGGTACTCAATCCACAGTGTGCAAACGCTTCGTAAATGGCCCTTCAACACATTTTTGAGCACTTGTGCTTGCATACCCGCCGTTTGAGCTTATTAGTATGATCTTCCTGGCACGACGGCGACTCTGCCCAGCCTCTTGCTTGTTCACAACTGTTAAGAATGAGCGCAGAGTGGCATACTACATCTCTGATTGGGGCCTGTTCATCTTCGGTGATTCGGATCTTTTCTAACTGAAACGTTTGAATCGTATCACTAGGCTACATTCCCTGGATAACGGAGCTAGTCAGCTCCGCGATCACACAGTGTGAAGACAGTGATTTGGGTGTACTATTGTCGTGATATGGTGAACTTCTGTCCGAAGTCCTCGGAGCCCTTCTTTCATAGACGCCGAGCGTCTGTCATCACACAAACTCTCGTACAATTCGCAGGACCCTTCTAGCATTACTGGTGGTACACAGCAAGGTATTAAATATTTCCATATTGGAACCAGTTGAGCTGCGATTGCATCTTGATGCAATACGACCTGTTACTATCAATCACAGTGTTTATCTTCATACCTATCTGTTGTCCAGATTCGCGTCGACTCGAATATCTATGCCCAACTGCCTGCAGGCTTGTATTCCGATGTAACTGCACGTGTGACACATGATGTCTTTATAAAGATACAGCTTGCCTTCCATCCCGAAATCGTTGCTCTCAAGATGACGGGACCGAACCTGCATTTGGACTCCAGTCTGGGCTCTTTTCTTGTTGGGCTTATGCTTTCCACCATGTGAGTCCGTATTCGTTCCATCAACGCAGCATTCACCATGCAAATGTTGTTTCCTTTTAGTTTCTATGGTATAACATGCGCCCAGGTTGTATATTACTTCTTCCACTACCGTAAAGACAAGTGGTTTCTCCAAGTACTGGTATGGCCCTGCTCATTGTAACTTTGTGAAGCTCACGTCACTCATCCGTAGGTCCTATTGCTCTGGTGAGAAATTTCCGTCAGGACAAAGTTCCACTCACATGAGTCTCTAGGACACTTGATACAATGGTGACGGCAGCAGATATCCAGGTTATGTGTCTTCATCGCATGCGAACTATCAAACCTGACGTATATACAGTTCATATGGAAATTGGTGGTGACAAACCATGCCAGTCCATCCACCTTGTTCCCGTTGGCAAGGTATGTCACGGGTCACCGTGCGGAGTCCGTTGACTGGCTAAACGTTGATACAGGGGCTGCATCGTAAGTTGTCTCTCATGATCTATGAGACGCTCTAATGTCTTGGCAAGGTCGATTACATAGGTGTCGTGAGTATGTAGCACATAGTGTAGACAGCTTTACTGAATACATTGACTTTAGGCTCTTGCAGTCATAATAGTGCAGAGGTGAGATACTACGTGACCTCATACTGTACCGGCCATTTACTGAGCATCATGGAATCACGGGTTGACTCACAGCTATTATATGTTTAACACCTGGCATTGTGCGTGACATCATCCGCAATTGCAATATCCTCATAGTCTGATTGTCTTACTCTGTATTCTCGCCCCAGTAATTGCCAATCCATTATATCGGATACCTCTCGTTGGAATGTCGGTACGTTTGTGAACGCGCCTTTGTATCATGGGGTTCTCACAGCCATCCAAGATGATTTTGGCTTTGACGTCTTGTAGTATGTTACATGTGTGTTACTAACAGATGTCTTCGCTGATGCTTCGTAATTACCTAGTATGTAGTCTTGGTAAGTCCCAGGCTGTAGTTTTGCAACCTCGCCGTCTGATGCAACTTGATTGTAGCGGCAGCGTGGATAGGGTACGTTAGATACTACCATAGCTGGCGTAAATTCAAACATGTGCACAGGGCCCCCGGTGTCAGCCCAAGCACATTTGCACTTACGAAGGAAGGCTTTGTCTTGCCTCGTGATTTATGGGTACCAAATACTAACGTAGTGTTCTCCTTTCAGATCCCGTTCGATGTGCAGACTACCTCCGCATCTCTTGCCGATATTATCATAACTGTGACGCTTGTCATCACTTTGCGTGGCAAGCGGACCGGCTTTAAACGGTAGGTTGCGTGTCCGAGAATGTCGCTTGAGCTTACTGACCACCCGAATTCCACAGGACAGAATTATTCATCACAAAGCTCATTGTGTCCGTGTCGAATCGTGGCATAATGACAACGTGCGTCATAGTGTATTGATAGTTTCTTATTGTCACGGACATTGTTTATGCCTCAGCATCCTGCAAATTGCGCAAGTTGTCACTGTAAGGCACTGCTTTCTCTAAAACAACGAGAGAAACAACTGTGTACAGTTCCAATCATTCTCAGTCAACGTCTTGATATGGTTTATATTCCATGCATTATCGGGAAAAGGCACGTCGTCCCCTGCACTGCTCATGTATAACTGGACTGATTCTCACTCACAAGTGTATGCAAACTCACTCATGACCATGTGGGTGAACGTCGACTCGTCTACTGCCACTTATGTTGAGCTTTGAATAAGGCTGAACACCCGCACATCTATGCGAGCAACGGTATTTGGCTCCACAGATAGTGTCTTACCAGCGCAGGAAATACCACTCAATGTGATTGGTGCAAACTCCGGAAACCCGTTCCCATACTTGTGCGTCACACAGACAATCGAAAATCAATACCTGTGCTAAGGCAGAGGAGCGGAATAGGTCATAGGAAACACGTCCATCTTGTAGCTACGCTCCGTAGCTGGACGGTGGGACCCCGAGAATGGAATCAGACTACCTTTGTGTATGCTTCTTACATGTATGACAAATTCAAGACAAATGCGATACATCGTTCTTGCTTCGGGCCTGAGGCGTACTTCACTGGTACAGACGTCATTTGAACATGCCATGACCACCCTAATTTTATTCAGGGATTCGAGGAGAATTAGTATCGTGGGTACATGCAGTGCCCTGTCTCTCTCGGAGTCCCGCTTATCATGCATTATCTTCACAGTACAAAGTAACCAAATTATTACTGCAAAGGTCTCACCAACATGCATGACTCAGTTTCATGAGCCCGTGTGCAGCGCTACCAACTAATAAATATCATATTCATCCTGTCAGATCCTGCTTATGACGACGACTTTGCGAACGCGGCCATGCAGACGACCGCGCACCTGAAGTCGGCTGCTGCGCAAGGGGCGCATGCCGACGATCCTCGCATACCGTCATATCCTAACTATGCTTTTGAAATAACTCCTGTGTCTCAGATATAGGGTAGTGCATTTCCGACGCTCGCATACTTGAAGCAGATGTATATCCCGGACAATGTGATGAGCCTCGCAGGCGGATAGAAGGTTCAACTCCCTGCCTGAATGTACGCAAGACGCGACCCTTTCCGGAATGTTTAAGTTCATATCTCTCTTCAGTATGTCAATGGATTGTGGCACACATGTTATCTGATGATTCCCTCGTTACCACAGCGCGTGTAGAATACCAAAGCTCGTTAGTCCGGCAAATAGTGAGGTGGCTTCAGCTTTGCCTGGAATTCGTAGAATGCGGAAAGAGCCCGTGTCGTCTTCAAATTATAATTTGGTGAGACATCGTGTGAATCGTCGCGCATACAGGCGAGTCATGCGCCGCGATTATAGCATACGGAATATCCCTTCATCACTTGATATTGGTAGCAGGAGGCACAAAGAGACTGGCGGGAGTATGCACGACCGATTAGATCCAGCATGTCATTTTGTGATCTTTCTTCCTCAGCTAGAACTACCGATAGATCCTGGTGCTGTGCTATTTAGTGCGGGGTATACAGTTAGAATGGCACCGCGTCCTGACAGCATTGGTGCCTGTTGGAATCCTCGTCCAGAACGTACAACAGTCTCATTACATAATACAGCGTGGGAATTTGGCCTCACTGATACGCGTTGAGACATCCTCATCATCTTCGTCCATATCATCTGTCTTACCTCCATATACCGGAACAGTGTCGCTTGAAATCTAATTAACGTATCATTTGACTTTCCAGATGGACGCTCCACCTCCCGAAGATGGCGGGAAGGAGCCCGTTATCGCGAAATGCGTTACAGTGACGTTTTTACGGCATCCTTGTAGCTACCAACCAAGCGCTCCGCGACGTGAGGCTATCGTCCAGTCGCGCCTCTTCGTCGCTGCGACTTCCCGGCGACGGATTTTAGAGCCGCTGATCGGCAAGTGCATTTTCCGTATCGATGATGCTCTGTTCTCACACGATCGGTTTCGTCACCCGTGCCCCAACTGACATCCGGGCGAGTTCACAGTCATGTTCCGGCTTCAGCGGTGTGCTATGAATTGACTTGGGCTGTGTATGTAGGCATTTGCATATCTCACGCAGCAAGTCGGTGACAATACGCCAGAACGACTGTTCATCGTGGCTCCTGTGCATCATACATCCACATCAACATAGTGACTACAACAACAGGGGCTATCGCAACGCTCTCATGTATGTCAGAAAATAAATCTATGATGCGCAGCGTCCATCCTTTGAGCGCAGTTGAGCAGATGCGATAAGACATGCTAATGGAGGCGTATAATAATGGTACAGTGCAGGACTCTTACTTTATCCTCGACCTCGAGCATACCTCATTTGCTTACATGTCCATCATGGCACCTGCACCATCTACTGCACAAGAAATACGCACGCGCCTCATTGCAGAACCTTTCTGGCTCCAAGTATGCAGCTTCGTCATAGCGGTCTTTACTTCCCACTCTACCTTTGGCACTGTAGACTGGAGACCGGTGAGCATGCCCTGTATAGCCCATTTACAACGTCCCTTACCTGGCTGGTCCTCTTCGAACAAGGTTGTCGTGCTCTGTTCAGCCGATTATATAGGATATGGACTTGATCATTACCTAGACCAGGCACCGGTATACGCACAAGCGCGAGAGCTTGACGATCGCGACGTCTTGTCCGTCTTCTCGCGTGCACGGATATACCTCATCCTCAATGCTGCCGCATTGCTGATCGGGCTGCTGTGCTGTCCTCCCTCGACGTGGGTGCTGGTCGCATGTATCCTCGTACCTGCGCTCTTGTGGAACACACCGCTGTTTGATTGGCCAGCTGTGACCTCGATAGGCGACGCCAAACGTTCGTTCGTCCTAAAACGTGTTCCGGTCATGAAGGCGGTATTTGTCGGTGTCATTCGTGGGTAAGAGACAGCCGCGTGTCAAAGCCAATATTGAGGTGTTCACGTATTTCTCCAGCTCAGGGTTCTTTCCGGTGATATGGTCCGTTATGTCTGCACCTGTCTCTAGGACCTGGGACCCCGTGAGGCTTATGGTCTGGTCCACCATCAACTGGACATGCATGTCTGTGAGTCTCGTCAGCTCGTCACATTTGTCGTATATCCATTCATGTTGAGTGTATCTGGTAGATCACACACGACATGCGAGACTTTGAGGAGGACAAGACGGCGCGTATACCGACGATACCTGTTCTTCTCGGATCCGTGTATGGGGCCAGGATGCTCATCACGGCGGTCCAGCTGGCAGTACTCATGGCATGTTCAAACGACCTCTACATCGTGTCCTGCTCCCTCTGGATCATCACCCTTGCGTGGCGCGTGGATGAACAAAGTCCCCGGTGGCTATTTATATGCATCTCCCACGCACATACTCCAATATTCCTTGTGTATGGTCTCGTCCAGTGGCACAGATAGGTATACGGAATGGCGGCGCAATAGTGTATACGCTACTCACCAGCATGTAGACCGGTATATCCGGATTTCTAGTCTTACAAGCCGAAGTGAAACCCGATATTCTTCCGGAAGCTTCTTGTCTGAACCCTGCGTGTGTTCAGGACGTGAAGATGCGGTAAGCAGAAGCGCTGTTCTGATAGCAGAAAGATGCAAGAGATGAAACTGCCTGTATGGGGTGTCATCAGCAAACCCTCTGAAATCTGCTATAGCCTTATGCCTCCTTATGCCAGCGGCCGATACGCACCAATATTCTCACGGACAGACAAGGGCCATCAGCAAAACGTTGGCGCTCTGATCCCTGTCTGAATCGTCTGGATCAGATCATTCAGACGACTCAGGCGCTCAGACAGCTGTCTGAATTAAGGAGGTTCACTTCTGAGCCAAACCCGCCAGTCTGCATCAGAGTGCTAACAGACACACTCAGACAGACACCAGACGACATTCAGACGACACTCAGATGACCTTCAGGCCTCTTCCAACTATCGCAAACAATAGGTATATAATCTGTAAAACTAGATACAGATTCCGGAATATATGCACAATGGACCATGACTAGGAGACAAACAACTGAATTTCTTCAAGGGAGGTAACACGAGAGCTCGAACTCAAATGTGTATGCTGTGCATGAGTGATGAAATATGCGAGACAAAACGAACGGGGTGGGCGCATAGCGGCCTGGAGAACGATCGCGTCGGACGGGGTATATAGCGGCTGTAGATGAGGGTTTGGCCTTGCGAAAAGCCATATATGATTAATATCGGGAAACCGGATAGCTATCGGAGACTTACAGCTGCACATTTGACCCGGCCTCAGGTGCTGGAGTGACAATCAGTGATGCTCCGTTCACATGATGCAACGTGAGCACACAATAATATTCAGATGACATCTAATGCAGCTCATGTTGAGTTGCCAAGAGAAGCTTGTGAAGCGTGATTGGCGGTACACACTGTAGAGGACATGCAGCAGGAGCTGCTCTGGCTGCTGGACGATTATGTGCTCACCGGCTGGGTCCCACCAAACCATGTGGGGATTCTCAGGATGCTCAAGCCTGCAAGACACGTCAATTGTGCGTCTGGGGTCACACTTCAATGCAGGCAGAGACTCACATGTAGAGCTTCATGATAAATGACACCTGAAATATATTAGAACAAATTGGGAGGAGGAGTAAATTGTATGGGTGACCTGCATCAATGAACCACAAGCCTAACAGTGACACGGGATAGGTGCATTGCCCAGGATGAGGGTGTGATGGAAACAGAACAGGTGCACTACTCACAGTGCTCTATCACCAATCCAACATCACCCACTTTGCGTATTTTTGCAACCGATTGCTCATTGTCCTCGCGGCTGTCACGAGTTGGTACGGCGCCTAGCCGTTTTTTAATTTTTCCTTTTCACGGGCTCGAACCCGCGACCTCTGTACTACCTGCCTGATATGGACACGTCGTTATCTACTGTACGATTAGATTAGATAGGACGGCAGTGCACGGCACAGCCCGGGCCCCGCTGACGCAGCCGCTCTGACTCACCGGCCCCCGGGGCCGCGTCGGCATGCTGCGCACAGACCAGCTGCGCACGGACCAACGTGCACAGCCTGCCCTAAATCTTCCCATGTATATAAACCAGCCTCTGCTGCCCTAGGGACCTCAGTTTCGACCTCTTGTCCCTAGGTCAGTAAGCTCTCCTGTACTTACTTCTTTTACTTACTAACTAATACATTCTTGTCCCTAGCCTTAGGTTTGAGCCTCGCTCGCCATCGCTTCGGTGAGAATCAGTCGGACGCCCCCAGCCTTCAAGTTATCCCCAGTCGCTTGACCTCAAGTCGCGACATTAGGTCGAAACTCCTCAAAGCTGCCGGCGTCCCCTCGGGACTCCCTATATTCACTTTCCTTTCCCACAGGTCGGGTGGTGCGCACCCCTACGATACTTCACGGTACATACAATACATAGATAGCTTTACTATACATCGCCAACCCTCGGGGAACGAACTCTTCAACACCTGCACTTCAGTGGGCGGTGTTTGTCCTCACGGACGCGTGGACTAGGTTCCTGCTGCATAATAGTCAAAAGCAGTACTGG
>NW_020169845.1:264547-267776 GCF_002117355.1 Postia placenta MAD-698-R-SB12 | reverse complement strand
TCAACACCTGCACTTCAGTGGGCGGTGTTTGTCCTCACGGACGCGTGGACTAGGTTCCTGCTGCATAATAGTCAAAAGCAGTACTGGGCCCCACGTGAACTGCGAACCTCAGGGTCTTCTCGGGCGCCGTAGCGTAAGCTAGTGTAGTACGGCCATTTTTAGTACGCGCACCTCCCCGTCCTTCCCCCATCCAACGTGGCTGCCTGCCAAGGCCAGATCCACGCATTCGACTCCCAGGACCTCATCGACGTCTACATCCCAGACAGCCCTGAGACTATCCTCTACCGTTGCGAGCAGCAACCGTGCCCAAATCGGACACCCCGATCGATCGAGGAGGATTACCCTCGCTACAAAGCGATCCGACGAGCGCAACACCCGCTCGGACCCCGAAGCACCCTCGCATCTCGATCTGCCTCGCGGCACTCTCGCCCTGTCTCCCCTACCTCCCGCCTTCCCCAAACTGTCGCCGAGTCCAGTCAAGCTCGAGGAGATCTCCCTCCAGACCCTGCGCCAGAGCCAGAGCCTGAGGAGGGTGCAGGTGAAGAAGGAGTCTCGGAGTCCGAGTCCGAGGATTCTGCTGGGTCCACCTCGCCGACAGCGCTCGCCCCCACGTCAGCAGTCCCTGACGTACGTAACCCCCCCGCCGAACTTCCTTCGGCGCCTTCACCGCCGACTCCGCCGAGAGGCCGCTCGAGCACTCGCTCCTCTCGAAGTTCGGCCAGCGGAAGGCCACCACAGCCGCCTCCGCCCCCGCAGCGTCCTCCGTCCCCCCCGACGTCGATAATGTCGTCCCCCGCAGCCGCCCTCGACAAGGAGACGTTGAAACTCCTCCTCCCCCTCCGATACGATGGCAAAACCGTCATCGACTGCGACAGGTTCTTGTCGCAGCTACGCATCTACTGGATGGTCAACACGTCGTTGACCACCATCGAGCTCAAAGTCCAGGTTGCGCTAAGCCTGCTCGACGGTGATGCCCGCGCTTGGGCCACCCCCTACTTCGCCCAGCTCGTATCAGTGCAGATAGGGGTGCAAGGGGCTACGACCCCGTTCGCAAACGAAGCAGCCTTTGCCGCCGCCTTCAAGGCCCGCTTCGGAAATCTTGACGACGAGGCGGCAGCACAAGTAGAGCTGGCGAAGCTCTGCGCGGACAAGTCGGTCTGTGAAAAACGCACCGCTGCGGAATTTTCCGCGCTGTTCAAGGGTCCGGCGGACCGCTCTGGGTATGGGGACCTGGAGCTACGCGACAAGTACCTGAGTGGCATCCCCTCCCGCGTCTACCGCAAGATCGAGCTCGAGACCTTCACCACGTGGCAAGACGCTGACAAGCGCGCCAATGAGGTCGAGCAGATCCTCGACATCAGCCGGGCCCGTCGGCCCGAGCTAAATAACTTCTTCTCGGCCCGAGGTCGAGGACGCGGTGGGGCACGTGGTGGTGCACCCTCGACGCATGCAGCTTCGGCCAGCATCAATGCGGCCGTCGGAAAAGGCAACTTCCCCGGCACCTGCTTCGGCTGTGGGAAGCAAGGGTACCGACGCTTCGAGTGCCCCAATTGTAAGGACAAGCCTTACACAAAACGCGCCGACGCGCGGGCTACGGTTGCCTCGGGTTCCACCCAGGCGGTGACAAGCGCCCCCGTCGCTTCATCCTCGGCGAGTATAAGCACCGCTTCAGCGAAATCGGAGAGTTCCGAGCTGGCGGACTTAATAGCACAGATGAAGTCGATGCGCGAGGAGTTGGAGCACTATCGAGCGCTCAAAGAAGAGTCTTTTTGATCCGGTCCGCGCTTCGTGCCGCACGCGTCGGGCCGCGTAATAATAATCTGTACAATGTATTGGCAACTGCGAATGTGTACGAATTGGACCACGGGTCCCAGCATTTCCACATCCCGGTGCGCCTCAAAGGAGAAAGACGGCACAAGGACATAATTGCAATGGTGGACAGCGGAGCCACTACGAAGTTCATCAACAAGTGTTTCATTACGGAGAATCGAGTACGAACGCGGAAATTGAAAGAACCAATCCCGCTTTACAATATCGATGGAACGCTCAATAAAGACGGAAGCATCTCGGAGGTAGCCGTACTACAGATGCAGATAGGAGATCACGTCGAGAAGACGGTATTTACGGTCACGGACATAGGTCCAGAGGATGTGATCGTTGGGTTGGATTGGTTACGAGAGCACAACCCTGAGATTGACTGGGAGTCAGGCTCCCTAAAGTTATCACGATGCCCTGAGACGTGCAGCGCCAGGAAGACTGGCCGAATGGAGCAAACAGCGACTGCGCGTGATACGGGGGACAGGCCCACGGCGCGCAGGTGTTCGCCGAAGTCCAAACGGTCGGTCATAGGTGCCTGCCGGAGTAAGGTACTCCCGGACTTCGAACCCGAAGAAGATCCGGCAGAAGAAGAGTGGGATGAGGCCGATTTGATCGAAGCCTGGGAGCAAGGCATCACGCTTCCCGGTGCTCCTCAGCTATTCGTCGCAGCGGGGCATACGTACTCCCAGCTGTTTGCTGAGGAGGAGATCAGAAAGAAAGTCGTTAAGACCGCCGAGGAGTCGGTACCTAAACAGTACCACGAGTTCCTGAATGTTTTCTCCAAGGAAGCATCAGAGCGGCTACCCGAAAGGAAGCCTTACGATCACGCGATCGAACTCGTGCCCGGCTACTCGACGTTCCACTCGAAAGTGTACCCCCTGTCGAACAATGAACAGGAGGAACTTGACAAGTTCCTGAAGGAGCAGTTAGCGAAAGGTTACATACGGGAATCGAAGTCGCCCATTTCGTCGCCTTTCTTCTTCATCAAAAAGAAGGAAGGGACGCTTCGACCCGTGCAGGACTACCGCCGATTGAATGCGATCACGGTCAAGAATCGTTACCCCTTGCCGTTGATCGCCGAAATGGTGGACAAGCTCCGCGGTGCTACGCTCTTTACGAAGTTCGATGTCCGGTGGGGATATAACAACGTCCGGATCAAAGCCGGTGACGAGTGGAAGGCGGCGTTTGTAACTAACCGAGGGTTGTACGAGCCCTTGGTGATGTTCTTCGGTCTCACCAACTCCCCCGCGACCTTCCAGGCGATGATGAATGAGATCTTCCACGATCTCATCGTCGGCGGCAAAATCCTTGTGTACCTAGACGATATACTCATCTTCTCCACCAACAAAGAGGAGCATGAAAAGGTCACACGCGAGGTTCTGCGCCGCCTTCAGGACAATGATCTGTTCCT
>NW_020169845.1:258760-264527 GCF_002117355.1 Postia placenta MAD-698-R-SB12 | reverse complement strand
AAACAATGAACAGGAGGAACTTGACAAGTTCCTGAAGGAGCAGTTAGCGAAAGGTTACATACGGGAATCGAAGTCGCCCATTTCGTCGCCTTTCTTCTTCATCAAAAAGAAGGAAGGGACGCTTCGACCCGTGCAGGACTACCGCCGATTGAATGCGATCACGGTCAAGAATCGTTACCCCTTGCCGTTGATCGCCGAAATGGTGGACAAGCTCCGCGGTGCTACGCTCTTTACGAAGTTCGATGTCCGGTGGGGATATAACAACGTCCGGATCAAAGCCGGTGACGAGTGGAAGGCGGCGTTTGTAACTAACCGAGGGTTGTACGAGCCCTTGGTGATGTTCTTCGGTCTCACCAACTCCCCCGCGACCTTCCAGGCGATGATGAATGAGATCTTCCACGATCTCATCGTCGGCGGCAAAATCCTTGTGTACCTAGACGATATACTCATCTTCTCCACCAACAAAGAGGAGCATGAAAAGGTCACACGCGAGGTTCTGCGCCGCCTTCAGGACAATGATCTGTTCCTGAAGCCTGAGAAGTGCAAGTGGGACGTTCCCAAGGTCGACTACGTCGGCTATGTGTTCGGTGGCAATGAGGTGGCGATGGACCCCGCGAAGCTTAAAGGTATCAATGAGTGGCCGGTGCCCCGGAACAAAAAAGACGTTCAGAAGTTCCGGGGGTTCTCCAATTTCTACCGCCGCTTCATTAAGGACTTCGCTAAGATCTCGCGACCACTCGACCGACTCACAGGGAATGACCCATGGCATTGGGGCGAAGAAGAGCAGCACGCTTTCGATGAGCTCAAGCGGCTCTTCGCGACAACTCCAGTCTTAGCGCTGTACGACCCTAATCGGGAAACGCGCATTGAAGTCGATGCCTCGGGGTACGCCACCGGCGGCGTATTGATGCAGAAGCAGGATGATGGCAAATGGCACCCTATTGCCTTCAGATCCCATGCGATGGATCCGGCACAGCGGAACTACGAGATCTACGATAAGGAGATGCTCGCGATCATTGAAGCGCTAGACGATTGGCGCCACTATCTCGAGGGGTTGCCCAATCAGTTCGAGATCGTGACCGATCATAAGAACCTCGAGTACTGGTGTACATCCCAGCATCTCACGCGTCGTCAAGCGCGATGGTCGCTGTTCCTAGCTCGCTTCGACTTCCGCATCACGCACAAGGCCGGAACATCAAACGGGAAAGCCGATGCCCTATCGCGCCGATCAGACCATCAGATCGGTGATGAGGACGATAACACCGATCAGGTAGTTCTCAAGCCAGAGCGCTTCCGCATCGCCTCCGCTAGGCGCGGTCATGCCTCAGTGACAGCTGATCAGTCGCTTCTGAAGCGCATCAGGGAATGTTCGGAGAAGGATCGGGAGGTGGCCGAGGCGCTTGAAAAGGTGCAGGACCTCGGGCCGCCCCGGCTGCAAAGGGGTTTCGAGGAGTGGAATGCCGAACAAGGGCTTCTGCTGTTCCGCGGGTGCGTGTACGTCCCAAAGAATGCGGAGCTTCGGCGGGATATAGTCAAGATCCACCACGACTCGCCGATCGCCGGTCATGGCGGTCGTGCCAAAACCCTTGAGCTCGTATCGCGGAACTACTGGTGGCCTGGGATGTCTAAATTTGTTAATGAGTACGTCAGCACCTGCGACGTGTGCAACCGTACCAAGACATTCCCAGCCAAACCCCAGGGCCCGCTGAAGCCGAATGAGATCCCCGAGCGCCCGTGGCAGATCATCACGACCGATATGATCGTTGGCTTGCCGAAGTCTGATGGATTCGACTCGATCCTGGTCACCGCCGACCGCTTCACAAAGCAGGTCCACTTCTCGGCCTGTCATGAGACCCTGACGGCAGAAGGTGCAGCAGATCTGTACATCCGCGATGTGTTCAAGCATCATGGGGCCCCGGCCAAAGTCATATCAGACCGAGGTCCCCAGTTTGCTTCGAAATATCTCCATGCGGTATACAAGGGACTGGGAATCGAGCCGGCGCTATCCACCGCGTTCCACCCTCAGACTGATGGCCAGACCGAGCGTTGGAATCAGGAGATCGAGCAGTACCTGCGTGCTTTCACAAGCCACCGGCAGGATGATTGGGCGAAGCAGTTGCCGCTCGCGGAGTTCGCACTGAACAACCGAGTTCACTCCGCGACCGGGCACTCCCCTTTCTACCTGCATCAAGGGTACCATCCTGAGATCCAAGTACGGATCAATCCGATGTCCGCGATGCCTGCGGCCGCTGATCGGCTCAAAATCCTGAAGGAGATTCGCGACGACACGCGCTCTGCGCTTGAACTGTCAGCCGAGCGCATGAAGGTGTACTACGACAAGCACGTGCAGGAGGCACCGGTCTTTGCGCCGGGGGATAAGGTCTGGCTTGATGCCCGAAACCTTAAGCTGAAACAGCCGAGCAAGAAGCTCAGTCCCAAGCGCCTCGGACCATATGCCGTGCGGCGAAAGCTCGGAGACTTGGATTACGAATTAGTCCTGCCGAAGTCGGTGCCGGTGCACCCGGTATTCCATGTCTCCTTGCTTAGCAAGTACACGCGTAGCGATATCCCGGGCCGGGAGCCAGAGGAGCCGCCTGCGATCGAGGTTGAGGGCGACGAGGAGTACGAGGTTGAGCGGATCAAAGATTCGAGGATCTTCCGGCGTCAGCTGCAGTACCTCGTCAAGTGGAAGGGTTATGACGACTCGCATACGTCATGGGAACCGGCGCGCAATGTTGCCAATGCGCCGGCCCTCATAGCCGACTTCCACCGGAAGAACCCGAACGCCCCTCGCCGCCTCAATGCTGCTACTTTTGGTGGTCTCAACTTTCAGCCAATGCCTTTGCCGCTGACTGAAGCACGCTGCCACTTCGGGTGGGAGATGGGCAAAGGCGCCTTGCATGAGGTCATACGCCGTTGAGGGGGGGGTAATGTCACAAGTTGGTACGGCGCCTAGCCGTTTTTTAATTTTTCCTTTTCGCGGGCTCGAACCCGCGACCTCTGTACTACCTGCCCGATATGGATGCGTCATTATCTACTGTACGATCTGATTAGATAGGACGGCAGTGCGCGGCACAGCTCAAGCTCCGCTGACACCGCTGCACTGACTCACCGGCCCCCGGGGCCGCGTCAGCATGCTGCGCACAGACCAGCTGCGCACGGACCAACGTGCACAGCCTGCCCTAAATCTTCCCATGTATATAAACCAGCCTCTGCTGCCCTAGGGACCTCAGTTTCGACCTCTTGTCCCTAGGTCAGTAAGCTCTCCTGTACTTACTTCTTTTACTTACTAACTAATACATTCTTGTCCCTAGCCTTAGGTTTGAGCCTCGCTCGCCATCGCTTCGGTGAGAATCAGTCGGACGCCCCCAGCCTTCAAGTTATCCCCAGTCGCTTGACCTCAAGTCGCGACAGCGGCGCACTTAGTGTCGTGACTTAGTGTCATGAGTTGGCACCGCATCTAGCCGTTTTTTAATTTTCTCCTTTTCGCAGGCTCGAACCTGCGACCTCTGTACTACTTGCCTGATACGGACACATCATATCTACTGTACAATTAGATTAGATGGGGCGGCAGTGCGCGGCACAGCTCGGGCTCCGCTGACACAGCCGCTCTGACTCACCGGCCCATGGGGCCGCGTTAGCATGCTGCGCACGGACCAGCTGCGCATGGACCAGTGCGCACAGCCTGCCCTTATCTCCCCACGTATATAAGCTGGCCTCTGCTGCCCTAGGGACCTCAGTTTCGACCTCTTGTCCCTAGGTCAGTAAGCCCCTGTACTTACTTACTTATTCAATGCTAACTACTTGTCCCTAGCCTTAGGTTTGAGCCTAGCTCACCATTGCTTCGGTAAGATAAGTTGAATGCCCCCAGCATTTGGTTTTCCCCTGTCGCTCGACCTTAAGTTGCGACATTAGGTCGAAACTCCCCAACGCTGCCAACGTTCCAAAATGAACACTCACCTTTCCTCTCCCATAGGTCGGGTGGTGTGCACCCTTACTATACCCTACAATACGTAGATAGCCTACGATACATCGCCACCACCTAAGGGACGAACTCTTCAGTATCTGCACTTCAGTGGGCGATACTTGTCCTCACGGACGCGTGGCTTGGGTTCCTGCTGCATACTAGCCAAAAGCAGTACTGGGCCCCACATGAACTACGAACCTTAGTGTCTTCTCGGGCGCCGTAGGTGTAAGCTAGCTAGCATGGCCTTTCGTAGCATGCGCACCTCCCCTTCCATCCTCCATCACCGTGGCTGACGAATTCTTTGACTGCTCTTGACTTGAGCTGTCGCGACTTGAGGTCAAGCGACAGGGAAAACCTAAAGAGCTGGGGGCATTCGACTAGATCTCACCAAAGCGATGGTGAGCAATGCTCAAACCTAAGGCTAGGGACAAGAAATGTATTGGTTAGTACAGGTAAGTAAAGGATACAAAGGATACAAAGGAGCTTACTGACCTAGGGACAAGAGGTCGAAACTGAGGTCCCTAGGGCAGTAGAGGCCGGCTTATATACATGGGGAGATAAGGGCAGGCTGTGCGCGTTGGTCCGTGTGCAGCTGGTCCGTGCGTAGCATGCTGACGTGGCCCCGGGGGCCGGTGAGTCAGTGCAGCGGTGTCAGCGGAGCTTGAGCTGTGCCGCGCACTGCCGTCCTATCTAATCAGATCGTACAGTAGATAATGACGCATCCATATCGGGCAGGTAGTACAGAGGTCGCGGGTTCGAGCCCGCGAAAAGGAAAAAATTAAAAAACGGCTAGGCGCCGTACCAACTTGTGACATTACCCCCCCCTCAACGGCGTATGACCTCATGCAAGGCGCCTTTGCCCATCTCCCACCCGAAGTGGCAACGTGCTTCAGTTAGCGGCGAAGGCATTGGCTGAAAGTTGAAACCACCAAATGTGGCAGCGTTGAGACGACGAGGGGCATTTGGGTTCTTCCGGTGGAAGTCGGCTATGAGGGCCGGCGCATTGGCAACGTTACGCGCCGGTTCCCATGACGTATGCGAATTGTCATAACCCTTCCACTTGACGAGGTACTGCAGCTGACGCCGGAAGATCCTCGAATCCTTGATCCGCTCAACCTTGTACTCCTCGTCGCCCTCAACCTCGATTGCAGGCGGCTCCTCCGGCTCCCGGCCTGGGATATCGCTACGCGTGTACTTGCTAAGCAAGGAGACATGAAACACCGGGTGTACCGGCACCGATTTCGGCAGGATTAATTCATAATCCAGGTCTCCGAGCTTTCGCCGCACGGCATAGGGTCCAAGGCGCTTGGGACTAAGCTTCTTGCTCAGCTGTTTTAGCTTAAGGTTCCGGGCATCAAGCCAGACCTTGTCCCCCGGCGCAAAGACCGGTGCCTCCTGCACGTGCTTATCGTAGTACACCTTCATGCGCTCGGCTGACAGCTCGAGCGCAGAGCGTGTGTCATCGCGAATCTCCTTCAGGATCTTGAGACGATTAGCGGCCGCAGGCATCGCCGACATCGGATTGATCCGCACTTGGATTTCAGGATTGTACCCTTGATGCAGGAAGAATGGGGAGTGCCCAGTCGCGGAGTGAACTCGGTTGTTCAGTGCGAACTCCGCGAGCGGCAACTGCTTTGCCCAATCATCCTGCCTGTGGCTTGTGAAGGCATGCAGGTACTGTTCGATCTCCTGATTCCAGCGCTCAGTCTGGCCGTCCGTCTGAGGGTGGAATGCTGTAGACAGCGCCGGCTCGATCCCCAGCCCCTTGTACACCGCATGGAGATACTTCAAAGCGAACTG
>NW_020169845.1:246450-258317 GCF_002117355.1 Postia placenta MAD-698-R-SB12 | reverse complement strand
AGAAGTGGACCTGCTTTGTGAAGCGGTCGGCGGTGACCAGTATCGAGTCGAATCCATCAGACTTCGGCAAGCCAACGATCATATCGGTCGTGATGATCTGCCACGGGCGCTCGGGGATCTCATTCGGCTTCAGCGGGCCCTGGGGTTTGGCTGGGAATGTCTTGGTACGGTTGCACACGTCGCAGGTGCTGACGTACTCATTAACAAATTTAGACATCCCAGGCCACCAGTAGTTCCGCGATACGAGCTCAAGGGTTTTGGCACGACCGCCATGACCGGCGATCGGCGAGTCGTGGTGGATCTTGACTATATCCCGCCGAAGCTCCGCATTCTTTGGGACGTACACGCACCCGCGGAACAGCAGGAGCCCTTGTTCGGCATTCCACTCCTCAAAACCCCTTCGCAGCCGGGGCGGCCCGAGGTCCTGTACCTTTTCAAGGGCCTCGGCCACCTCCCGATCCCTCTCCGAACATTCCCTGATGCGCTTCAGAAGCGACTGATCGGCCGTCACCGAGGCAAGACCGTGTCTAGCGGAGGCGATGCGGAAGCGCTCCGGCTTGAGAACCACCTGATTGGTGTTATCATCCTCATCGCCGATCTGATGGTCTGATCGACGCGACAGGGCATCAGCCTTTCCATTGGACGTCCCGGCCTTGTGCGTGATGCGGAAGTCGAAGCGGGCCAGGAACAGCGACCATCGCGCTTGACGGCGCGTGAGATGCTGGGATGTACGCCAGTACTCGAGGTTCTTATGATCGGTCACGATCTCGAACTGATTGGGTAACCCCTCGAGATAGTGGCGCCAATCGTCTAGTGCCTCAATGATCGCGAGCATCTCCTTATCGTAGATCTCGTAGTTACGCTGGGCAGGGTCCATAGCGTGAGATCTGAAGGCGATGGGATGCCATTTGCCGTCGTCCTGCTTCTGCATTAGCACACCGCCAGTGGCGTAGCCCGAGGCGTCAACCTCAATGCGCGTCTCTTGGTTAGGATCGTACAGCGCCAGAACGGGAGTCGTCGTGAAGAGTCGTTTGAGCTCATCGAAGGCGTGCTGCTCCTCTTCGCCCCAATGCCATGGGTCATTCCCTGTGAGCCGGTCGAGTGGCTGCGAGATCTTAGCGAAGTCCTTAATGAAGCGGCGGTAGAAGTTGGAGAACCCCCGGAACTTCTGAACATCTTTTTTGTTCCGGGGTACCGGCCACTCATTGATTCCCTTCAACTTTGCGGGATCCATCGCTACCTCATCGCCACCAAACACATAGCCGACATAGTCGACCTTGGGAACGTCCCATTCGCACTTCCCAGGCTTCAGGAACAGATCATTGTCCTGAAGGCGACGAAGAACCTCGTGCGTGACCTTCTCGTGCTCCTCCTTGCTGGTAGAGAAGATGAGTATATCATCCAGGTACACAAGGATCTTTCCACCGACGATAAGATCATGGAAGATCTCATTCATCATGGCCTGGAAGGTTGCAGGGGAATTGGTGAGGCCAAAGAACATCACCAGGGGTTCGTACAGCCCCCGGTTGGTTACGAAGGCGGCTTTCCATTCATCACCGGCTTTGATCCAGACATTGTTATAGCCCCATCTGACATCGAACTTGGTGAAGAGTGTGGCGCCACACAGTTTATCTACCATCTCGGCGATCAGCGGCAGCGGATAGCGATTCTTGACGGTGATTGCGTTCAGCCGGCGATAGTCCTGCACGGGTTGAAGCATCCCTTCCTTCTTTTTGATGAAGAAAAAGGGGGACGAAATGGGCGACTTCGACTCCCGTATGTAGCCCTTCGCTAGTTGCTCCTTTAGGAACTTATCTAGTTCCTCTTGCTCGTTGTTTGACAAGGAATATACCTTAGAGTGGAACGTTGAGTACCCAGGCATGAGTTCGATCGCATGGTCATAAGGCTTCCTTTCGGGTAGCCGTTCTGATGCTTCCTTGGAGAAGACATTCAGGAACTCGTGGTACTGTTTAGGTACCGACTCCTCGGCGGTCTTAACGACTTTCTTTCTGATCTCCTCCTCAGCAAACAGCTGGGAGTACGTATGCCCCGCTGCGACGAATAGCTGAGGAGCACCGGGAAGCGTGATGCCTTGCTCCCAGGCTTCGATCAAATCGGCCTCATCCCACTCTTCTTCTGCCGGATCTTCTTCGGGTTCGAAGTCCGGGAGTACCTTACTCCGGCAGGCACCTATGACCGACCGTTTGGACTTCGGCGGACACCTGCGCGCCATGGGCCTGACCCCCGTATCACGCGCAGTCGCTGCTTGCTCCATTCAGCCAGTCTTCCTGGCACTGCACGTTTCAGGGCATCACAACAATTTGAGGGAACCTTTCTCCCAATCAACTTCAGGGATGTGCTCACGCAGCCAATCCAACCCTACGATCACATCCTCCGAACCAATGTCCGTGACTGTAAACACCATCTTCTCGACGTGTTCTCCTATGTGCATCTGTAGCACTGCTACTTCCAAGATGCTTCCGTCTTTGTTTAGGGTGCCGTCGATATTGTATAGCGGAATCGGTTCTTTCAATTTCCGCGTTTGCACCTTATTCTCTTCAATGAATCGTTTGTTGATAAACTTTGTGGTGGCTCCGCTGTCCACCATAGCAATTATGTCTTTGTGCCGTCTTTTCCCTTGGAGTCGAACTGGAATGTGAAAATGCTGGGACCCATGGTCCAACTCGTACACATTTGCGGTCGCCAATACATTGTACAGATTGTTACTACGCGGTCCGACGCGTGCGGCACAAAGTGCGGACTGGATTAAAAAGACTCCTCTTTCATGGCCCGATAGTGCTCGAGCTCTTCGTGCATCGACTTCATCTGTGCTATTGAGTCCGCCAGCTCGGAACTTTCCGATTTCGCTGAAGCGGCGCTTGTACTCGCCGAGGATGAAGCGACGGGGGCGCTTGTCACCGCCTGGGTGGAACCCGAGGCAACCGTAGCCCGTGCGTCGGCGCGTTTTGTGTAAGGTTTATCCTTACAGTCAGGGCACTCAAAACGACGGTACCCTTGCTTCCCGCAGCCAAAGCATGTGCCGGGGAAGTCTCCTTTTCCGACGGCCGCATTGATGCTGGCCAAAGCTGCGTGCGACGAAGGTGCACCACCACGTGCCCCACCGTGACCTCGACCCCGGGCCGAGAAGAAGTTGTTCAACTCGGGCCGACGGGCCCAGCTGATGTCGAGGATCTGTTCGACCTCAGTGGCTCGCTTTTCAGCGGCTCGCCACGTGGTGAAGGTCTCGAGCTCGATCTTTCGATAGATGCGGGAGGGGATGCCACTTAGGTACTTGTCGCGTAGCTCCAGGTCCCCATACCCAGAGCAATCCGCCGGACCCTTGAACAGCGTGGGGAACTCCGCAGCGGTGCGTTTCTCGCGGACCGACTTGTCCGCACAGAGCTTCGCCAGCTCTACTTGTGCTGCTGCCGCGTCGTCGAGATTACCGAAGCGAGCCTTGAAGGCAGCGGTGAAGGCCGCTTCGTTCCTGAAGGGGGTTGTAACCCCTTGTACACCCATCTGCACTGACGCGAGTTGGGCGAAATAAGGCGTGGCCCAGGCGCAGGCATCGCCATCGAGCAGGCTCAGCGCAACCTGTACCTTGAGCTCAATGGTTGTCAACGACGTGTTGATCAGCCAATAGATACGTAGTTGCGACAGGAACCTGTCGCATTCGATGACGGTTTTGCTGTCATAGCGGAGGGGGAGAAGGAGCTTCAGGGTCTCCTTGTCGGGGGCGGTCGAGGGGGAAGACATTATCGGCGTCGGGGGGGACGGAGGACGCTGCGGAGGCGGAGGCGGCTGTGGTGGCCTTCCGCTGGTCGAACTTCGAGAGGAGCGAGTGCTCGAGCGGCCTCTCAGCGGAGTCAGCGGTGAAGTTGCCGAAGGAAGTTCGGCGGCGGGGTCACGTACGTCAGGGACTGCTGACGTGGGGGCGAGCACTGTCGGCGAGGCGGACCCAACAGAATCCTCGGACTCGGACTCCGAGACTCCTTCTTCACCCTCCTCAGGTTCAGGCTCTGGTGCAGGATCTGGAGGGAGATCTCCTCGCGCTTGACCTGGATCGGCGACGACAGTTTGAGGGAGGCGGGAGCTAGGGGAGACAGGGCGAGAATGCCGCGAGGCAGATCAGGACGCGAGGGTGCTTCGGGGCCCGAGCGGGTGTTGTGCTCGTCGGATCGCCTTGTAACGAGGGTAATCTTCCTCGATCGATCGGGGTGTCTGATTTGGGCACGGCTGCTGCTCGCAATGGTAGAGGACAGTCTCAGGGCCGTCTGGGATATAGACGTCGATGAGGTCCTGGGAGTCGAATGCGTGGATCTGGCCTTGGCAGGCAGCCACGATGGATGGGGGGAGGACGGGAAGGTGCGCGTACTACGAAAGGCCGTGGTAGACTAGCTTACACCTACGGCGCCCGAGATGACACTAGGGTTCGCGATTCACGTGGGGCCCAGTACTGCTTTTGGCTAGTATGCAGCAGAAACCTAGTCCACGCGTCCGGTTAAGGACAAGCACCGCCCACTGAAGTGCAGGTGCTGAAAGGTTCGTTCCCTGAGTGTTGGCGATGTAATGTAGGCTATCTACGTATCGTATGGTATCGTAAGGGTGCGCACCACCCGACCTATGGGAAAGGAAAGTGTGAGTATGTGGGTTCCGAGAGAACACCGGTCGCTTGGGAGAGTTTCGACCTAATGTCGCGACTTGAGGTCAAGCGACAGGGAAATATCTTGAAGCGAGGGGTGTTCGACTGATTCTCACCGAAGCGATGGTGAGCGAGGCTCAAACCTAAGGCTAGGGACAAGAAATGTTATTAGTTAGTGAAGGTAAGTAAGGGATACAAATGGGAGCTTACTGACCTAGGGACAAGAGGTCGAAACTGAGGTCCCTAGGGCAGCAGAGGCCGGCTTATATACATGGGGAGATAAGGGTAGGCTGTGCGCGTTGGTCTGTGCGCAGCTGGTCCATGCGCAACATGCCGACGTGGCCCCGGGGGCCGGTGAGTCAGAGCAGCTGTGTCAGCGGAGCCCGAGCTGTGCCGTGCGCTGCCGCCCCATCTAATCTAATCGTACAGTAGATAGCAACGCGTCCATATCGGGTATGTAGTACAGAGGTCGCGGGTTCGAGCCCGTGAAAAGGAAAAATTAAAAAACGGCTAGACGCCGTACCAAGTTGTGACAGATCAGCTGTCACAGAAGCATGACCGCGCCTAGCAGAGGCGATGCGGAAGCGCTCTGGCTTGAGGACCACCTGATCGGTGTTATCGTCCTCATCGCCGATCTGATGGTCTGATCGGCGTGACAGGGCATCAGCCTTTCCATTGGACGTCCCGGCCTTGTGCGTGATGCGGTGATAGGTGCCAAGCCCCTCTGGGCCCCGATTCACCTCTTTTCGGCAGTCGCATCCCGCCCAGTACTTTGACTCAGTCTCCCAACACCTCGATTTCACCTTCGACGCTCTTCGACACCTTCGACGGTGCGCGACGCTCTTCGACACCTTCGACGGTGCGCGACGCTTACTCGAAGCTCAGCACGGTCGTCCCGATGCCTCGCGCGTAGATCTCGGGACATCTTCCGCATTCGGCGGACAATAGGGCCACTTGACGCCGCTCGGCCAAGCACGCGCTTCGCTCCAAGCCACCCCGACGTAGCCGGTCTTTCCCGATTAGGTATCGAACCTCGCGGCATCCCTTCGACGATGGCTACCGGTCCGAAGTAGCCATATGTTGCTCTTTATCTCCGCGTTCGGCATGACGTCACTCTACCAATGGACTTGGTATGTGCCCCTCGGTGAGGCAGCTTCTTGAGGAACAATGCAAAGCCCCTTGTACCAGTGTGCCACTTTCAATAGTCGTAGCGTCCTGTGTAGTATAAAATCTGTCGTACTTCTCTCTAAAAATACAAGATCCTTTTCCCCCCTCGAGTTCAGAGCTCATAAGTCGAGTTCGCCCCGCGTCTGAGCCCTCAACTGCGTCACTTCGTCCCTCGCTGCGTAACTTCGAAACCTCGGCCACTGCATTTACTCGTCGATACAGTCTCGACGAACCCTTCGACTTCGACGATTGTCGAAGAAACTGCGAACCGCGTCCTAGTTAAGTCCCCCCTATCGAGTTGTGTCTCTTCCCTCTACGATACATCGAAGAGCTCTGCCGAGCTTCGATCATCTCCGCTAACCACCCACAGCCTCCGAGTAGCTTCGACGACGTGTCGAAGCCACCTCGTAGCTTCCCCATTGTTCGTAGCCTTTTTCCGAAGGCATTTCTCATGTTCACCCGAACCACGGGACACCTTGCTGCTAACTCCCCTCTCACTAAGACTATAATCCGGCTCTCTAGTCCCTTTAGGTCGCACCCAGGTTAGGGGTTAGGGTTTCGTAGGTCGTATCGGCGGAAGTCGAAGCGAGCCAGGAACAGCGACCATCGCGCTTGACAACGCGTGAGATGCTGGGATGTACGCCAGTACTCGAGGTTCTTATGATCGGTTATGATCTCAAACTGATTGGGTAACCCCTCGAGATAGTGGCGCCAATCATCTAGGGCCTCAATGATCGCGAGCATTTCCTTATCGTAGATCTTGTAGTTACGCTGGGCAGGGTCCATAGCGTGAGATCTGAAGGCAATAGGGTGCCATTTGCTGTCGTCCTGCTTCTGCATTAACACGCCGCCAGTGGTGTAGCCTGAGGCGTCAACCTCAATGCACGTCTCTCGATTTGGGTCATACAGTGCTAAGACCAATGTGGTAGCAAAGAGGCGCTTGAGCTCATCGAAGGCATGTTGTTCTTCCTCGCCCCAATGCCATGGGTCGTTCCCTGTGAGTCGGTCGAGTGGCTGCGAGATCTTAGCGAAGTCTTTGATGAAGCGGCGGTAGAAGTTGGAAAACCCCTGGAACTTCTGAACATCCTTTTTGTTCCGGGATACTGGCCACTCATTGATTCCTTTTAGCTTCGCGGGATCCATTGCTACCTCATCGCCACCGAACACATAGCCGACGTAGTCGACCTTGGGAACGTCCCATTCGCACTTCTCAGGCTTTAGGAACAGATCGTTGTCCTGGAGACGACGCAGAACCTCGTGTGTGAACTTCTCATGTTCCTCCTTGTTGGTGGAGAAGATGAGTATGTCATCCAAGTACACAAGGATCTTGCCACCGACGATGAGATCGTGGAAGATTTCGTTCATCATCGCCTGGAAGGTCACGGGGGAATTAGTGAGGCCAAAGAACATTACCAGGGGTTCGTACAGTCCCCGGTTAGTCACAAAGGCCGCCTTCCATTCATCACCGGCTTTGATCCGAATGTTGTTGTATCCCCATCGGACGTCGAACTTTGTAAAGAGCATGGCACTGCGGAGCTTATCTACCATCTCGGCGATCAGCGGCAAAGGGTAGCGATTTTTGACTGTGATCGCGTTCAATCGGCGGTAGTCCTGCACGGGTCGAAGCATCCCTTCCTTCTTTTTGATGAAGAAGAAGGGGGACGAAATGGGCGATTTCGACTCCCGTATGTAGCCCTTCGCTAGTTGCTCCTTGAGGAACTTGTCAAGCTCCTCTTGCTCGTTGTTCGACAGGGGGTACACCTTCGAATGGAATGTCGAATAGCCGGGCACGAGTTTGATCACGTGATTGTACGGCTTCCTTTCGGGTAACCGTTCTGATGCTTCCTTTGAGAAGACCTTCAGAAACTCGTGGTACTGTTTAGGTACCGACTCCTCGGCGGTCTTGATGACCTTCTTTTTGATCTCCTCCTCAGCGAACAGCTGGGAGTACGTATGCCCTGCTGCGACAAACAGCTGAGGAGCACCGGGAAGCATGATACCCTGCTCCCAGGCTTCGATCAAATCGGCCTCATCCCATTCTACTTCCGTCGGATCTTCTTCGGATTCGAAGTCCGGGAGTACCTTGCTCCGGCAGGCGCCTATGACTGACCGTTTGGATTTCGGCGAACGTCTGCGCGCCGTGGGCCTGACCCCCATATCACGTGCAGTCGCTGCTTGCTCCATTCAGCCAGTCTTCCTGGCACTGCACGTTTCAGGGCATCACGACAATTTGAGGGAACCTTTCTCCCAATCAACTTCAGGGATGTGCTCACGTAGCCAATCCAACCCTACGATCACATCCTCCGGACCAATGTCCGTGACCGTAAACACCATCTTCTCGACGTGTTCTCCTATGTGCATCTGTAGCACTGCTACTTCCGAGATGCTTCCGTCTTTGTTTAGGGTGCCGTCGATATTGTAGAGCGGAATCGGCTCTTTTAGCTTCCGCGTTTGCACCTTATTCTCGATAATGAATCGCTTGTTGATGAACTTTGTGGTGGCTCCGCTGTCCACCATGGTGATTACGTCCTTGTGCCGTCTTTTCCCTTGAAGTCTTACTGGAATGTGAAAGTGCTGGGACCCCTGGTCCAACTCGTACACCATTGCAGAAGACAATACATCGTACTTGTTACATGATACTCGCGGCCCGACGCGTGCGGCACGAAGCGCGGACCGGATCAAAAACCCTCCTCCTTCATTGCCCGATAGTGCTCGAGCTCCTCACGCATCGACTTCACCTGTGCCATTAAGTCCGCCAGCTCCAATTGCTCGGATTTCGCTAAAGCGGCACTTATACTTGCCGAGGGTGATGTCGTGACGGGGGCGCTTGTCGCGGCCTGGGTGGATCCCGAGGCAACCGTAGCCTGCGCGTCAGTGTGTTTTGTGTAAGGCTTGTCCTTACAGTTGGGGCACTCGAAGCATCGGTACCCTTGCTTCCCACAGCCGAAGCATGTGCCGGGGAAGTTTCCTTTTCCGACGGCCGCATTGATGCTGGCCGAAGCTGCGTGTGACGTGGGTGCACCACCACGTGCCCCTCCGCACCCCTGACCTCGGGCCGAGAAGAAGTTGTTCAGTTCGGGCTGACGGGCCCGGCTGATGTCGAGGATCTGCTCGACCTCCATGGCGTGCTTGTCAGCGTCTTTCCACGTAGTGAACGTTTCGAGCTCGATTTGCGGTAGACGCGGGAGGGGATGCCGCTCAAGTACTTGTCGCGTAGCTCCAGGTCGCCGTACCCGGAGCGGTCCGCCGGACCTTTGAACAGCGCGGAGAACTCCGCAGCAGTGCGTTTTTCGCGGACTGACTTGTCCGCGCAGAGTTTGGCCAGTTCTACCTGGGCCACTGCCTCATCATTGAGGTTGCCGAAGCGGGCTCTGAAAGCCATGGTAAAGGCTGCCTCATTTGCGAAAGGGGTCGTCACTCCCTGGACACCGAGTTGCACCGATACGAGCTGGGCGAAGTATGGAGTGGCCCAGGTGCGGGCGTCACTGTCAAGCAGGCTTAGCGCAACCTGCACTTTAAGTTCGATGGTGGTTAACGACGTGTTAACCAGCCAATAGATGCGAAGTTGCGACAGAAACCTGTCGCACTCAATGACGGTTTTGCCATCGTATTGGAGGGGGAGGAGGAGTTTTAGGGTGTCCTTATCAGGGGGGGACGCTGGCGAGGACATTACCGGCGACGAGGGGGACAGAGGACTGCCCGCGGGCGAAGACGGCTGTTGTGACTGTCCACCGGGCGAACTTCGCGAGGAACGAGTGCTTGTGCGGCCTCGTGGCGGCGACGGCGGTGAAGGCGATGGAGGAAGTCCGGGGGCGGGGTTACATAAGATAGGGACTGAAGGCGAGGCGGTGACCACTGACGACGAGCTGGCCCAAGAATGCGGTGGAGTGTCGCTGGGCTTGGTCTTGGGAGGCCTTTCCAACCGCAGCCCCAGGGAGGGCTGGGGGATCGCTTAAGGGGTCGCTGGAGGCTGTGCAACTGCCTCAGTTCTTCAAGGGAGATCGGGATCTCCTCGCTCTTGACCTGTACGGGCAACAGGTTGGGGGATGCGGGTGCCAGAGGAGGCAGGTCGGGAAGGGACGGGAGTGACGTGGCGAGATGTGGATCTCGAGGTGCCAGCGTATCGAAGGGCTGGCACGGTTGTCGATCACAGATGAGGAAGGGAGCTTGATTCCCGTTGCTTTCGGGGTTGTCGTGGGAGACGTCGACTTGCTCCTGGGTGTCGAAGGCGTGCTCAATTCGAGAGCAGTCGAAGAATTCGTCAGCCACGGTGATGGGGGGGAGGAAGGGGAGGTGCGCGTATTACGAAAGGCCGTGCTATACTAGCTTACACCTACGGCGCCCGAGAAGACACTAAGGTTCGCAGTTCACGTGGGGCCCAGTACTGCTTTTGGCTAGTATGCAGCAGGAACCTAAGCCACGCGTCCGTGAGGACAAGTACCGCCCACTGAAGTGCAGATACTGAAGAGTTCGTCCCTTAAGTGGTGGCGATGTATCGTAGGCTATCTAAGTATAGTAAAGTATAGTAAGGGTGCGCACCACCCGACCTATAGGAAAGGAGAAAGTGAGTGTGTTCCGGTGAACGCCGGCAGCGGTGAGGAGTTTCGACCTAATGTCGCGACTTAGGGTCAAGCGACAGAGGAAAACCAAACAAGGCGCTGGGGGTGTTCGACTTGGTTCTTACCGAAGCGATGGTGAGCTAGGCTCAAACCTAAGGCTAGGGACAAGAAAGTATATTAGTTAGTAGGGTAAGAAAGAATACAAATGAGGGCTTACTGACCTAGGGACAAGAGGTCGAAACTGAGGTCCCTAGGGCAGCAGAGGCCGGCTTATATACATGGGGAGATTAGGGCAGGCTGTGCGCGTTGGTCCGTGCGCAGCTGGTCTGTGCGCAGCATGCTGACGCGGCCCCGGGGGCCGGTGAGTCAGAGCGGCTGTGTCAGCGGAGCCCGAGCTGTGCCGTGCACTGCCGTCCTATCTAATCTAATCGTACAGTAGATAACGATGCGTCCATATCAGGCAGGTAGTACAGAGGTCGCGGGTTCGAGCCCGCGAAAAGGAAAAATTAAAAAACGGCTAGGCGCCGTACCAACTCGTGACATTACCCCCCCCTCAACGGCGCATGACCTCATGCGAGGCGCCCTTGCCCATCTCCCACCCGGAGCGGCAACGTGCTTCAGTCAGCGGCGAAGGCATTGGCTGAAAGTTGAGACCACCAAAAGTAGCAGCATTGAGGCGGCGAGGGGCGTTCGGGTTCTTCCGGTGGAAGTCGGCTATGAGGGCCGGCGCATTGGCAACATTGCGCGCCGGTTCCCATGACGTATGCGAATTGTCATAACCCTTCCACTTGACGAGGTACTGCAGCTGACGCCGGAAGATCCTCGAATCCTTGATCCGCTCAACCTTGTACTCCTCGTCGCCCTCAACCTCGATTGCAGGCGGCTCCTCCGGCTCCCGGCCTGGGATATCGCTACGCGTGTACTTGCTAAGCAAGGAGACATGAAACACCGGGTGTACCGGCACCGATTTCGGCAGGATTAATTCATAATCCAGGTCTCCGAGCTTTCGCCGCACGGCATAGGGTCCAAGGCGCTTGGGACTAAGCTTCTTGCTCAGCTGTTTTAGCTTAAGGTTCCGGGCATCAAGCCAGACCTTGTCCCCCGGCGCAAAGACCGGTGCCTCCTGCACGTGCTTATCGTAGTACACCTTCATGCGCTCGGCTGACAGCTCGAGCGCAGAGCGTGTGTCATCGCGAATCTCCTTCAGGATCTTGAGACGATTAGCGGCCGCAGGCATCGCCGACATCGGATTGATCCGCACTTGGATTTCAGGATTGTACCCTTGATGCAGGAAGAATGGGGAGTGCCCAGTCGCGGAGTGAACTCGGTTGTTCAGTGCGAACTCCGCGAGCGGCAACTGCTTTGCCCAATCATCCTGCCTGTGGCTTGTGAAGGCATGCAGGTACTGTTCGATCTCCTGATTCCAGCGCTCAGTCTGGCCGTCCGTCTGAAGGTGGAATGCTGTAGACAGCGCCGGCTCGATCCCCAGCCCCTTGTAC
>NW_020169845.1:240918-245807 GCF_002117355.1 Postia placenta MAD-698-R-SB12 | reverse complement strand
TTTGGCACGGCCGCCATGACCGGCGATCGGTGAGTCGTGGTGGATCTTGACTATATCCCGCCAGAGCTCCGCATTCTTTGGGACGTACACGCACCCGCGGAACAGCAGGAGCCCTTGTTCGGCATTCCACTCCTCAAAACCCCTTCGCAGCCGGGGCGGCCCGAGGTCCTGTACCTTTTCAAGGGCCTCGGCCACCTCCCGATCCTTCTCCGAACATTCCCTGATGCGCTTCAGAAGCGACTGATCGGCCGTCACCGAGGCATGACCGCGCCTAGCGGAGGCGATGCGGAAGCGTTCTGGCTTGAGAACCACCTGATTGGTGTTATCATCCTCATCGCCGATCTGATGGTCTGATCGACGCGACAGGGCATCAGCCTTTCCATTGGACGTCCCGGCCTTGTGCGTGATGCGGAAGTCGAAGCGAGCTAGGAACAGCGACCATCGCGCTTGACGACGCGTGAGATGCTGGGATGTACACCAGTACTCGAGGTTCTTATGATCGGTCACGATCTCGAACTGATTGGGTAACCCCTCGAGATAGTGGCGCCAATCGTCTAGCGCCTCAATGATTGCGAGCATCTCCTTCTCGTAGATCTCGTAGTTCCGCTGTGCCGGATCCATTGCATGGGATCTGAAGGCAATGGGATGCCATTTGCCATCATCCTGCTTCTGCATCAACACGCCGCCAGTGGCATACCCCGAGGCATCAACCTCGATGCGCGTCTCCCAATTAGGGTCGTACAGCGCCAAGACTGGAGTCGTCGCGAAGAGCCGCTTGAGCTCATCGAAAGCGTGCTGCTCTTCTTCGCCCCAATGCCATGGGTCGTTCCCTGTGAGTCGGTCGAGTGGTCGCGAGATCTTAGCGAAGTCCTTGATAAAGCGGCGGTAGAAATTGGAGAACCCCCGGAACTTCTGAATGTCTTTTTTGTTCCGGGGTACCGGCCACTCATTAATTCCTTTAAGCTTCGCGGGATCCATCGCCACCTCATCGCCACCGAACACATAGCCGACGTAGTCGACCTTGGGAACGTCCCACTCGCATTTCTCAGGCTTCAGGAATAGATTGTTGTCCTGGAGACGACGCAGAACCTCGCGTGTGACCTTCTCATGTTCCTCCTTGTTGGTGGAGAAGATGAGTATGTCATCCAAGTACACAAGGATCTTGCCACCGACGATGAGATCGTGGAAGATCTCGTTCATCATCGCCTGGAAGGTCGCGGGGGAGTTGGTGAGACCGAAGAACATCACCAGGGGTTCGTACAACCCTCGGTTAGTCACAAAGGCCGCCTTCCATTCGTCACCAGCCTTGATCCAGACGTTATTGTATCCCCATCGGACGTCGAACTTTGTGAAGAGCGTAGCGCCGCGGAGCTTGTCCACCATTTCAGCGATCAACGGCAAGGGGTAACGATTCTTGACCGTGATTGCGTTCAACCGGCGGTAGTCCTGTACGGGTCGAAGCGTCCCTTCCTTCTTTTTGATGAAGAAGAAGGGGGACGAAATGGGCGACTTCGACTCCCGTATGTAGCCCTTCGCTAGTTGCTCTTTTAGGAACTTGTCTAGTTCCTCCTGCTCATTGCTCGACAATGGGTATACCTTTGAATGGAACGTGGAGTAGCCGGGCACGAGTTCGATCGCATGATCGTACGGCTTTCTTTCGGGTAGCCGTTCTGATGCTTCCTTCGAGAAGACCTTCAGAAACTCGTGGTACTGTTTGGGTACTGACTCCTCGGTGGTCTTAACGGCCTTCTTTTTGATCGCTTCCTCCGCAAACAGCTGGGAGTATGTATGTCCTGCCGCAACGAACAGCTGAGGAGCGCCGGGAAGCGTGACACCTTGCTCCCAGGCTTCGATCAATTCGGCCTCATCCCACTCTACCTCCACCGGATCATCTTCGGGTTCGAAGTCCGGGAGCACCTTGCTCCGGCAAGCGCCTATGACCGACCGTTTGGACTTCGGCGAACGCCTGCGCGCCGTGGGCCTGTCCCCCGTATCACGCACAGTCGTTGCTTGCTCCATTCGGCCAGTCCTCCTGGCACTGCACGCTTCAGGGCATCGTGATAATTTGAGGGAGCCTGTCTCCCAATCGATGTCAGGGTTGTGCTCGCGCAGCCAGTCCAACCCGACAATTACATCTTCCGGACCGATGTCCGTGACCGTGAACACCGTTTTCTCGACGTGTTCTCCTATATGCATCTGTAGCACTGCTACTTCCGAGATGCTTCCGTCTTTGTTCAGGGTGCCGTCGATATTGTATAGCGGAATTGGCTCCTTTAATTTCCGCGTCTGCACCTTATTCTCTTCAACGAATCGCTTGTTGATAAACTTCGTGGTGGCTCCGCTGTCCACCATAGTGATTATGTCCTTGTGCCGTCTTTTTCCTTGCAGGCGCACCGGGATGTGGAAATGCTGGGACCCGTGGTCCAACTCGTACACATTCGCAGTCGCCAATACATTGTACAAATTATTATTACGCGGTCCGACGCGTGCGGCACAAAGTGCGGACTGGATTAAAAAGACTCCTCCTTCATGGCCCGATAGTGCTCGAGCTCTTCGTGCATCGACTTCATCTGTGCTATTAAGTCCGCCAGCTCGGAACTTTCCGATTTCGCTGAAGCGGTGCTTATACTCGCCGAGGATGAAGCGACGGGGGCGCTGGTCGCCGCCTGGGTGGAGCCCGAGGCAACCGTAGCCCGCGCGTCGGCGCGTTTTGTGTAAGGTTTGTCCTTACAATTGGGGCACTCGAATCGTCGGTACCCTTGCTTCCCACAGCCGAAGCATGTGCCGGGGAAGTTGCCTTTTCCGACGGCCGCATTGATGCTGGCCGAAGCTGCGTGTGACTGGGGTGCACCACCACGTGCCCCACCGCGTCCTCGACCTCGGGCCGAGAAGAAGTTATTCAGTTCGGGCCGACGGGCCCGGCTGATGTCGAGAATCTGCTCGACCTCAGTGGCGCGCTTCTCAGCTGCTTGCCACGTGGTGAAGGTCTCGAGCTCGATCTTTCGGTACACGCGGGAGGGGATGCCGCTCAGGTACTTGTCGCGTAGCTCTAGGTCCCCATACCCAGAGCGGTCCGCCGGACCCTTGAACAGCGCGGAGAACTCCGCAGCGGTGCGTTTTTCACGGACCGTCTTGTCCGCGCAGAGCTTCGCCAGCTCTACTTGTGCTGCCGCCTCGTCGTCGAGATTTCCGAAGCGGGCCCGGAAGGCGGCGGCAAAGGCTGCTTCGTTTGCGAATGGGGTTGTGACCCCTTGTGTTCCTATCTGCACCGACACAAGCTGGGCGAAGTAAGGAGTGGCCCAGGCGCGGGCGTCTCCATCGAGCAGGCTAAGTGCGACCTGCACCTTGAGTTCAATGGTGGTCAACGACGTGTTGATCAACCAGTAGATGCGCAGCTGCGACAGGAACCGGTTGCACTCGATGACGGTCTTGCCATCGTAGCGGAGCGGAAGGAGGAGCTTCAACGTCTCTTTATCAGGGACGGCAGCGGGAGAGGACATTATCGGCGACGAGGGGGACGAAGGACTGCCTGCGGACGAAGGCGACTGTTGTGACTGCCCGCCGGGCGGACTTCTCGGGGAACGAGTGCTTGAGCGGCCTCGCGGCGGCGACGGCGGTGAAGTCGGTTGAGGAAGCCCGGAGGCGGGGTCACGTAGGACAGGGACTGGAGTCGAGGTGGTGACCGCTGACGACGAGCTGGCCCAAGAATGCGGCGGAGTGTCGCGGGGCTCGGTCTTGGGAGGCCTTTCCAGCCGCGGCCCCAGGGAGGACTGGGGGATCGCTTGAGGGGTCGCTGAAGGCTGTGCGACTGCCTCAGTTCCTCGAGGGAGATAGGGATCTCCTCGCGCTTGACCTGTACTGGCGACAGGTTGGGGGATGCGGGTGCCTGGCGAGGCAGGTCGGGATGGGACGGGAGTGACGTGGCGAGATGTAGATCTCGAGGTGCCAGCGTACCGGAGTGCAGGGCCGCTGGGGTGTTGGACTCGTCGGATTGGCACAAAGTGTCCTTCGTCAACAGTGATGGACCATGGGGTGCGATTAGGGCATGGTTGCTGATCACAGATGAAGAAAGGAGCTCTGTCTCCGTTGCTGTTTGGGTCGTCACGAGAGACGTCGACCTGCTCCTGGGTGTCGAAGGCGTGCTCAAGTCGAGAGCAGTCGAAGAATTCGTCAGCCACGTTGATGGGGGGAGGAAGGGGAGGTGCGCGTGCTACGAAAGGCCGTGCTAGCTAGCTTACACCTACGGCGCCCAAGGTAACGCTAGGGTTCGCAGTTCACGTGGGGCCCAGTACTGCTTTTGGCTAGTATGCAGCAGGAACCTAAGCCACGCGTCCGTGAGGACAAGTACCGCCTACTGAAGTGCAGGTACTGAAGAGTTCGTCCCCTAAGCGGTGGCGATGTATGGTACGCTATCTAGGTATCGTAGGGTACAGTAAGGGTGCGCACCACCCAACCTATAGGAAGTGAATGTAAGTGTGTGGGTCCCGATGGAACGCCGGCAGCTGTGGGGAGTTTCGACCTAATGTCGCGACTTGAGGTCGAGCGACAGAGGAAAACTTGAGCTGGGGGCGTTCGACTGGTTCTTACCGAAGCGATGGTGAGCAACGCTCAAACCTAAGGCTAGGGACAAGTGAATGTATTAGTTAGTAAGGTAAGAAAGGAATACAAATGAGGGCTTACTGACCTAGGGACAAGAGGTCGAAACTGAGGTCCCTAGGGCAGCAGAGGCCGGCTTATATACATGGGGAGATTAGGGCAGGCTGTGCACGTTGGTCCGTGCGCAGCTGGTCTGTGCGCAGCATGCCGACATGGCCCCGGGGGCCGGTGAGTCAGGGCGGCTGTGTCAGCGGGGCCCGAGCTGTGCCGTGCGCTGCTGCCCCATCTAATCT
>NW_020169845.1:238707-240898 GCF_002117355.1 Postia placenta MAD-698-R-SB12 | reverse complement strand
GTTGCTGTTTGGGTCGTCACGAGAGACGTCGACCTGCTCCTGGGTGTCGAAGGCGTGCTCAAGTCGAGAGCAGTCGAAGAATTCGTCAGCCACGTTGATGGGGGGAGGAAGGGGAGGTGCGCGTGCTACGAAAGGCCGTGCTAGCTAGCTTACACCTACGGCGCCCAAGGTAACGCTAGGGTTCGCAGTTCACGTGGGGCCCAGTACTGCTTTTGGCTAGTATGCAGCAGGAACCTAAGCCACGCGTCCGTGAGGACAAGTACCGCCTACTGAAGTGCAGGTACTGAAGAGTTCGTCCCCTAAGCGGTGGCGATGTATGGTACGCTATCTAGGTATCGTAGGGTACAGTAAGGGTGCGCACCACCCAACCTATAGGAAGTGAATGTAAGTGTGTGGGTCCCGATGGAACGCCGGCAGCTGTGGGGAGTTTCGACCTAATGTCGCGACTTGAGGTCGAGCGACAGAGGAAAACTTGAGCTGGGGGCGTTCGACTGGTTCTTACCGAAGCGATGGTGAGCAACGCTCAAACCTAAGGCTAGGGACAAGTGAATGTATTAGTTAGTAAGGTAAGAAAGGAATACAAATGAGGGCTTACTGACCTAGGGACAAGAGGTCGAAACTGAGGTCCCTAGGGCAGCAGAGGCCGGCTTATATACATGGGGAGATTAGGGCAGGCTGTGCACGTTGGTCCGTGCGCAGCTGGTCTGTGCGCAGCATGCCGACACGGCCCCGGGGGCCGGTGAGTCAGGGCGGCTGTGTCAGCGGGGCCCGAGCTGTGCCGTGCGCTGCTGCCCCATCTAATCTAATCGTACAGTAGATAGTGACGCGTCCATATCAGGCATATAGTACAGTGGTCGCGGGTTCGAGCCCGCGAAAAGGAAAAATTAAAAAACGGCTAGGCGCCGTACCAACTCGTGACATTGAAGGACATAGAAGGTGAAATCGAAATGTTCGTAGTGAGGGAAAATAGACTTAATGAAAATATAGGCTCAGTTTGTCATCACAGCCTAGGAGGACTCGTCTAAGGTGAGCCTCCGTGCAACGGTCGAATCGAAGTGTTCGTAGAACGTCGAACGATGTCACAGTTATCGAGTTGAATCGAAGGTGTTCGTACAAGGGATGGTCTGGAATGTAGGATAAAAATCAAGCATATCGCGTAACGTGAGAGCAGGAATGGAGAGAAGAAAGTACGTATCGTGTTGTACAAGTAAGGGAAGAACCTCTATTCGTCGCGTTCTTTGGCTTCTTCGACTTCATCATCGTCGTCGTCGCCTAGAGAATTCGATAGTTCGAGTTCTCGAAGATGCTCGGTCGAGACATCTTCGAGATCTTCGGGGATTGGAATGGATTTGCGCGCGAAATACGGAATGACGCGGAATGCTGCGATGGGTCGATTGAGGACTGTACCGTCGAGTTCGCACACGATGTACGCGCCGCCCTTGTTGCACGAGACAACGATGAGGGGGCCTAGATATCGCGGGCGCATCTTGCGGTTGAGGGACTTCTCGATCTTTGTGTTGCGTATGAGCACTAGGGCTCTGCGTTTGAAGTCGAAATCCTGGATCGAGTGCTCGTGCTCTTTCTCGAAGTGAATTGCTGCCGTTTGACGTGCTTCGTAGACCTTCGAGTGGAGTTCGGTGACTTGTTCGACGCGTTTCTGGAGCGCAATGGCTCTTCGATTCTTTCGATGACCGATCTCATTGCCTGAAGTTGGTGGTGGTTGCAGATACGTAGCTTCGACGATGTCGAGAGGAATGAGTGGATGGGTGCCCGTAACAGCGAAATAGGGTGAGCAGCCCATGCGTCGTCGAGTCGTGATGCGCTCAGACCAAAATACAAAATACGCAGCTTGGGACCATTTCTTCTCATCTCCGTCGGCTGTCTTGAACAAGGCTTGTCGCGTGCTGAAATGCGGACGTTCGACCAGACCGTTCGCCCTTGAATTGTACCCACTGATTCGAATATGGTTGATGTGGTACTTCTTCAAAAGGTAATTGGCCGCCTTGATGAACGCCGTACCGTTGTCAGTGACGATTTCACTAAGCGCGCCCCATCGACAGAGGATGTCTTCAAAGATCCAGTCGGCGAGGGCTTTTGCTGTCTCTTTTCACAGCATTCGAAACTCGGGGTAAGTCGTGAGCGAGCATCTACCTTGGACCAAGTACTTGTATCCGCCCGAGGCCGGCATGTG
>NW_020169845.1:231097-238687 GCF_002117355.1 Postia placenta MAD-698-R-SB12 | reverse complement strand
GCGAAATAGGGTGAGCAGCCCATGCGTCGTCGAGTCGTGATGCGCTCAGACCAAAATACAAAATACGCAGCTTGGGACCATTTCTTCTCATCTCCGTCGGCTGTCTTGAACAAGGCTTGTCGCGTGCTGAAATGCGGACGTTCGACCAGACCGTTCGCCCTTGAATTGTACCCACTGATTCGAATATGGTTGATGTGGTACTTCTTCAAAAGGTAATTGGCCGCCTTGATGAACGCCGTACCGTTGTCAGTGACGATTTCACTAAGCGCGCCCCATCGACAGAGGATGTCTTCAAAGATCCAGTCGGCGAGGGCTTTTGCTGTCTCTTTTCACAGCATTCGAAACTCGGGGTAAGTCGTGAGCGAGCATCTACCTTGGACCAAGTACTTGTATCCGCCCGAGGCCGGCATGTGCATTGTGTCGATGTGAATTTTCGCGAAGATGGGGGCTGGTACTGCGACGGTCGGAGGAATGAGGATTTGACGCACTTGTCGAGACTGGCAGATATGGCACGATCGAACGAACCAGGCGATGTCGGCGTAGTGGAACGGCCACCAGAATCGCTCATTAACGAAGGCTCGGGTTGCGTAGATTCCTCGATGCGCGGTGTGGTCGTGGCATTCTCGAAGTATTCGAAGGCGATCGCCGGGCTTGACGACTAGCTTGTGTGCTCCGTGACTGTCCTTGCGCCAGAGGGTGTCGTTGTCGAGGAAGAATTGCATGCAGTACTTGATGAATCCTTCGTAAACGCTTTCGGAGATGCCGTCGGGCTTTGCTAACGTTCGATGAAATTCGAGCACGTCGTCGAGCTTTGCGTCTGCAAGTTGCGCTTGCTCCGATCGAGGCACTAGCTCGTAGCTATCCTCCTCCCTATTGAAATCTGAGCCGCCCTCGGCTCGGGCATTGGTGAAGATGGCACGCATCTGGACGGACGGGAGGGGCTGAATCTGTTGAACGAAGGAATGCATCTGGTCGATCCAATCGTCGAACTCTTCGTCAACCTCGTCTTCGATGACATCGCCGGGCTGAGCTGTGCGTCGAGAGAGACCGTCGGGGCCGTGCATTGTACCGGGGACGTGGACCAGCGTGAAATGAAATGTGAGAATCGAGACGATCCACCGGTTAATACTCGCGCTTGGGGCTATGTCTGGATTCTTCAGCATACCCTTGATGTACCGAGCATCGACTTCGACGATGAGGTTCCGAACGCCGATGAGGTAGAGTCAAAGGGATCGTAGTGCGCGGAATAGGCCGTAGATCTCGAGCTTTGGCTGCGAAAACCTTCATTCGCGATCGTTGAGTGTAATCGAGCCGAACCTGCTGTAGTAACGGACTCGCATGTTGGCTTCGTTGCACTGGCAGAGGTGATATCCGACGGCGATGAACGACGTGTCGACTGCGAGAATGACGGGAGAGGGGGAATCATAATGGATGGCTCGGAGTGCGGGGGATGAGAGTAGCGCGTCCTTGAGGTCTTCCTGCGCCGCGATTTGCTCCGGACCGAACTCGAACTCGACGTCCTTCCTCGTGAGGCGCACGAGTGCATCGGCGCGGTGAGCGAAATTACGGATGAAGATACGAACGACGCCGATGGTCCCGAGAAATGCTCGAACATCGGATAGAGTAGCGCATGAACCCCAGTTGCATATCGCAGCGACGCGAGAGTCGTCAGGGAGGCGTCCGTGAGGAGTGCAGCGATGTCCGACCACCATAATTTCTCGAGCGATGAGGACGCTCTTGACTCCAGAGAAGGTACCTCCGGCGTAGCGCATTCGAGTGACCACGCGGTCCATGTTCTCGAAATGCTCCCATATGAAGCGTCGAATGCCGCGGTTCGAAGGGAGCCGCTCGTCGTCGTAGTCGCATTCGGGACCCTTGACGGGTACGTCGTCGACGTAGGGCACCGTAATGTGCGGAATCTCGGGCTGGAGGATGTAGGTGACGTCGTCGTGGAAGATTGGGACTGAGTTCGTCCAACCCATCGGGAGTGTGACTAGGTGCATGGCTCCGTAGGGTGTCTGGAACGTCGTTAGATCTCTCGAAGACTCGGCGATGAGTTGTTCGTCGTAGCCGACGTAGAGGTCGAGCATGCCGCCACATGGTCTTCCTCCGAATTGTTCTGCGAGATATTCGGGTGTCGGCGGTACACCGGAATGTTGGATCGTGACTGCATTGAGGGGCTCGAGTGAATGGACGAGTCGAAGCGATTTACCGTCCTTCTTGACGACACAAAACCACCGCGATCGATACGACGAGTTCGATGGTTCGTAGACTCCGGCGGCGATCTTTCGCTTGATCACCGCGCAGACCTCGTTGTAGATCCCGGGCGGAATGGGGATATTCTTTTGCACCCAGGGCGTGTGAGGAATGACGGGGAAATCGACGGGGGGGAAGTACTCGGGCTTGAAGCATCTGTGCTCGTCGTCAGTCCAGGCGAAGGCTTCGTTGTGCAAGCACATGAAGTGGTGGAGGACTCGACGCTCTTCGGGAAGTAGGAAGTCGCCGTCGTGAAGCTTTTCGGTCATTTCGAAGCGTTCGAGGGTGTACCGACCGGTAGGTTTGAACGGCGGGGGGTCGGTCGAAAGCTTGGGCATGATGGAGAGAGGGTCGCCCTTGATGTCTCGAAGTATACGAAATTGTTCGGGGACGGCACCAAGGACGGGTCGAGTTTTGAGAGCGACAGGCTTGTACTTCTTCTTCGTCGCGGCGAGTATCTTGTGCGTTGAAGGGGTAGAAGTCGATGTCGTCGAAGGAAAGGGAAGAATTGAGTTGGAGAACTGTGAGATGGATTTCGTCGGAGCGGGAGCTGGCGGAGTCGAAGCGAACGGAGCTGAGAATAGAAGAGTCGAAGCCCACGTCGAAGCGTTCGACGGGGCGGCATTAGAAGCTGTATTGTCCGAAACGTAAAGAGACTGCAAATATGAAGAAATGGAGGTGCATGCGGAGAGGTACAGTGATGAAACAGCGTTCGGAATCGAGGAGTCAATAGGAGCGACGAAGGAAATACTCGGGTTTACCCCATCGTAGTCGATGACTAGCGCGGCTTCTCCTTGATCATGGGGAATCAATTCCTCGAAGCTAGAAAATGCGATTTGCGACACCCGAGAGGATGCTGCCGGCTTCGCGATCGTCCTCGTGCATACGTCGGAATCGTGACGGTTTCGCCGGTGTTCGGACAGAGGATCGTAATGGTCTGGTTCTCGTCGGCGAAGTTCTTGACGACGCTCTGCGTAAGCACATCGAAGGGTCGGCCGAGGAGGATGTCGTATGCTGCGTTTCGAATGACGTGAGCCTGGAGGTACAACACGATCTTACCGATGCGGAAGGGAACATTTCGAATGAGTCCCAGCGATCGGTCCACCTCGCCGTTCGCCAATTGCATGTTCAGCTGGATAGTAGGATCGAAGAGGAGGTTGAGGCCCAGACAGACCTCTTCCGACATGGCGACGATCTGTGAACCGGGGTCAACGATGCATTCGATTTGCTCCTTGTTGTCGACCAACACGATGATCGAACGAATCGTGTTCGAATCGCGGGCAACGGTGAATTCTGCGGGGTGCTCGCCGTATGGGATGTGCTTCAGATAGGTTTCATATGGGTCGGGGACGATTGTAGCACCGGGTTCCAACGTTGCACCTGAACACGAGAGCTGGTTGACGGCCGTGACCTCGTCGGCGCCGATTTCTACGATGTGGGCTGACGCGACGGGTTCCATCGAGACTCGCTTAGGGGTGACGGCGTCGCGGTACTTGTTTCGAACGTCGGGCGCGATTGACAGCAACTCTTCTGGGGTCAGCGTGACGAACTGCGACTTCATCGAACGCTGGAAGATTTCTTCGGCCAGCTTCGGCTGGATAACGGGGACGATGGTCTTGTACGCTGGTTCCTTGCCCTTGTCGTTCGAGGGCTTCGGCGGAGTTGCAAAGTTTCGAACGTTCGGCGGGGCGTAGGTTGCGTTGCGAGCATTTGCGAAGGGGTGTACTGGTGGTGCTGGAGCGGATGTAGTAATAGGATGAGACGTGGATTGCGTAGGCGAGGAGGAAGATGGCGCGGGTGTTGCTGCTGGTATCGTTGGAGGCGGGGCCGTGCTTGTCGAAGTGCTCGAGGGTGCCGCCACTCCCTTCGATGTACCAGATCCCGAGGCTTCCGCGCTTCTCGTGACGACTGACGTCGTGGGCTTCTTCCGTTGTAGAATCTCGACGCCATCGAAGACCTCCCTGCGTTTCCGAAGCTGAAGGAGTTCTCGCTCGAGCGCCTCGATCCTGCTGCTGGTGTTGAGCGTGAAGGTCTGCATAGTCGAGCGATCGTCGATCTCAAAGAGCATCGTCGGAGCGGCTGGTGCTGCGGGATTTCTTCTATGCCACTCGTAAATTCGATCTCGTATCATGAGACCAGGGATAGTGCGGGGGCAGAAGCTTCCGTTTGGAAGGACGATCTTGCCTTCGGTGTTACGCTTGCACTTGCCGTCCCGGATGTCGATCTCCGCGAACTCGCAGGTGCCTACCCTGCAGCCACGATTGCCGCAGTAGTGGCACGTCTGTTCAACTCCGCTATTCTCATGGACGTGGACGGCAGCTTGTTGTCTCGGCGGTGCGGGGGCGTGGTTGTGCGTAGCGTGTGTCGTCGGCTGGATGAGTGTTGCGATCGTCCTCGACAGGCTTTCGATGATCATCGAGATGTCTTCGGTTTTGATCATCCCGGGGGGCACCGTTGTCGAAGTGTTCGACGTCGAAGCGGTAGCTTGGTTAGCCACTGTCGTAGGTGTGCTCGATGTACCGTGTAAGATGAACGTAGCCACCACGTGAATCTCTGCCATGGTGTACGGGTCGTCGGCGTAGTGATCGGGATGCTTGAGATGCAGTCGGGTCTCGAGCCGTGTGAGCAATGCTGGCTGGAATCCTCGAAGAAATGCGCGACTTTGCTCGATAGTAGAGAGCCGGTGCTGTGCGATGAGATGTTTCGTAATGGCCATGAAGTTGCGGTAATAGCAGCCTAGGTCTGCCACGTTGTGAATCCCGATACGAGCGCGTTCTCCGATGAGCTGGTCCATGTCCGCCAGCGACCACTTTCTTGTATCATCGGCGCCAGGATAGAGTGCTTGTACGTCGGCTTTCCAGTCGTTGTAGCTCTTGGCTACGTCGATGAAGGACTCGATGGTTTCCCACAAGTCGGCGACGTCGATCGAAGGGTACCAAATGGCCCACTGTTTCTTGGCTGCTTTGTCGGTAATCTGACACCGGGTGAACAACGCTTTGAGGTCCTGGAAGTAACGCCGAAGTGAACGGACTTCCGACGGGTCGAAGCTTGGTGCCGTCGAATGACCGCGCGGGGGCATCAATGGTGTGTTCGTGTTCTGGCTCATGTTCGTAGTGTTGATAGGAGCTGGGCTCGAAGAGGACGAGGTAGTAGTGGAAGGAATCGTAGGTGCGGGCGGTGCGGGGTTGGAGTTCGAAGCTGCGTTCGAAGGTGCTAATAGTGGCGGAGGTGCCAGGTCGGATGAAGGTATGACTGAAAGTCGCGAAGAGGATGCGATGGGCGGCTGAGCGTGGGCGCGAAAAGAAGACGGAGTCGGAAGTACAAGATTCGAAGTAGCTGGGATGGGATCCTCGGGTTCGGGCGAAGAACTGGATCGTTCGAAAAGATCAGGAGTCAAAATGTCGTAGTCGGAAGTAGTGAGGCCTAGAAGCTCGGGGGACGAAGTGTGTTCTTCGGCGGTCGAAGGGATTGGTTCTTCGTCGAAGTTGTCCTGGAGTTCTTGGTCTATCTCGTCTTCTTTGTCGCGGTTGAAGTCACCGGGGATTGTTGGAGAGGGAGTCGATTGCGTTCTAGAGGAGCTGTCGAGGTTCTCAGCGGCGCTGCGGCTAGCAGCCTCACGCGCTTGCGAGCGGGTGACTACTGGAGACATTTTCGGAAACCCGAAAGCGGCGAATTCTTGCCTGAAATCCCCTCGCGGTGGGCTCCAGAAATGATACGACCTACGAAACCCTAACCCCTAACCTGGGTGCGACCTAAAGGGACTAGAGAGACGGATTATAGTCTAATGAGAGGGGAGTTAGCAGCAAGGTGTCCCGCGGTTCGAGTGAACACGAGAAACGCCTTCGGAAAAGGCTACGAATGCTAGGGAAGGTACGAGGTGGCTTCGACACGTCGTCGAAGCTACTCGGAGGCTGGGAGTGGTTAGTGGAGACGATTGAAGCTCGGCAGAGCTCTTCGACGTATCGTAGAGAGAAGGGACATGATTTGATAGGGGGGACTTAACTAGGACGCAGTTCGAGGTGCAACGCAGTTCTTCGACAATAGTCGAAGTCGAAAGGTTCGTCGAGACGGTATCGACGAGTGAACGCAGTGGACGAGGTTTCGAGGTTACGCAGTGAGGAACGAAGTGACGCAGTTGAGGACGTAGACGCAGGGCGAACTCGACTTATGAGCTCTGAACTCGAGGGGGGGGGACCGGATCTTGTATTTTTGGGGAGAACTACGACAGATTTTATACTACACAGGACGCTACGACTATTCGAGAGTGGCACACTGGTACAAGGGGCTTTGCATTGTTCCTCAAGAAGCTGCCTCACCGAGGGGCACACACCAAGTCCATCGGTAGAGTGACGACATGCCGAACGCGGAGATGAAGAGCAACATATGGCCACTTCGGACCGGTAGCCGTCGTGAAGGCATGCCGTGAGGTTCAATACCTAATCGGGAAAGACTGGCTACTTCGGTGTGGCTTGGAACGAAGCGCGCGCTTGGCCGAGCGGCGTCAAGTGGCCCTATTGTTCGCTGAATGCGGAAGATGTCCCGGGATCTATGCGCGAGGCATCGGGACGATCGTGCCGAGCTTCGAGTAAGCGTCGCGCACCGTCGAAGGTGTCAAAGAGCGTCGAAGGCAAAATCGAAGTGGTGGGAGACTGAGTCGAAGTGCCGGGCGGGATGTGACTGCCGAAAAGAGGTGAATCGGGGCCCAGAGGGGGCTTGGTGCCTATCATCGTGTTCAGCTGGCAGTAGTCCTGCACGGATCGAAGCGTCCCTTCCTTCTTTTTGATGAAGAAGAAAGGGGACGAAATGGGCGACTTCGACTCCTGTATGTAACCCTTCGCCAGCTGCTCCTTTAGGAACTTGTCGAGTTTCTCCTGCTCGTTGTTTGACAAGGGATACACCTTCAAGTGGAACATCGAATAGCCGGGCACAAGCTCGATTGCGTGATCATAAGGCTTCCTTTCGGGTAGCCATTCTGATGCTTCTTTGGAGAAGACCTTCAGAAACTCGTGGTACTGTTTGGGCACCGACTCCTCAGTGGTCTTGACGACCTTCTTTTTGATCTCCTCCTCGGCGAATAGCTGGGAGTACGTATGTCCAGCCGCGATGAATAGCTGAGGAGTGCCAGGAAGCGTAATACCTTGCTCCCAGGCTTCGATCAAGTCAGCTTCATCCCGCTCGACTTCTACCGGATCCTCTTTGGGTTCGAAGTCCGGAAGCACCTTGCTCCAGCAGGCACCTATGACCAACCGTTTGGACTTCAGCGAACACCTGCGCGCCGTGGGCCTGACCCCCGTATCACGCGCAGTCGCTGCTTGCTCCATCCAGCCAGTCCTC
>NW_020169845.1:225249-230924 GCF_002117355.1 Postia placenta MAD-698-R-SB12 | reverse complement strand
TAGCCGGGCACAAGCTCGATTGCGTGATCATAAGGCTTCCTTTCGGGTAGCCATTCTGATGCTTCTTTGGAGAAGACCTTCAGAAACTCGTGGTACTGTTTGGGCACCGACTCCTCAGTGGTCTTGACGACCTTCTTTTTGATCTCCTCCTCGGCGAATAGCTGGGAGTACGTATGTCCAGCCGCGATGAATAGCTGAGGAGTGCCAGGAAGCGTAATACCTTGCTCCCAGGCTTCGATCAAGTCAGCTTCATCCCGCTCGACTTCTACCGGATCCTCTTTGGGTTCGAAGTCCGGAAGCACCTTGCTCCAGCAGGCACCTATGACCAACCGTTTGGACTTCAGCGAACACCTGCGCGCCGTGGGCCTGACCCCCGTATCACGCGCAGTCGCTGCTTGCTCCATCCAGCCAGTCCTCCTGGCACTACATGTTTCAGGGCATTGTGACAATTTGACGGAGCCTTTCTCCCAATCAATTTCAGGGTTGTGCTTGCGTAGCCAATCCAACCCAACGATCACATCTTCGGGACCGATGTCCGTGACCATAAACACTGTCTTCTCGATGTGTTCTCCTATCTGCATCTGTAGCACCACTACTTCTGAGATGCTTCCGTCTTTATTTAGGGTGCCGTCGATATTGTAGAGCGGAATGGGCTCCTTCAGCTTCCGCGTTTGCACCTTATTTTCTACAATGAATCGCTTGTTGATAAACTTCGTGGTGGCTCTGCTGTCCACCATAGCGATTATGTCCTTGTGCCGTCTTTTCCCCTGGAGTCGAACTAGAATGTGGAAATGTTGGGACCCATGGTCCAACTCGTACACCATTGCAGAAGACAATACGTTATACTGGTTACATGATATACCCGGCCCGACGCGTGCGGCATGAAGCGCGGACCGGATCAAAAACCCTCCTCCTTCATTGTCCGATAGTGTTCGAGCTCTCCGCGCATCGACTTCACCTGTGCCATTAAGTCCGCCAGCTCCGATTGCTCGGATTTCGCTGAAGCGGCACTTATACTTGCCGAGGGTGTTGTCGTGACGGGGGCGCTTGTCGCGGCCTGGGTGGAGCCCGAGGCAACTGTAGCCCATGCGTCGGCACGTTTTGTGTAAGGTTTGTCCTTACAATTGGGGCACTCGAAGCGTCGGTACCCTTGCTTCCCACAGCCGTAACAACTGCCGGGGAAGTTTCCTTTTCCGACGGCCGCACTGATGGTGGCCGAAGCTGCGTGTGACTGGGGTGCACCACCATGCGCCCCTCCGCGCCCTCGACCTCGGGCCGAGAAGAAGTTATTCAACTCGGGCCAATGGGCCCGGCTGATGTCGAGGATCTGCTTGACCTCGGTGGCGCGCTTCTCAGCGTCCTTCCACGTGGTGAAGGTCTCAAGCTTGATCTTTTGGTAGATGCGGGAGGGGATGCTGCTCAGGTACTTGTCGCATAGCTCAAGGTCCCCATACCCAGAACAGTCTGCCGGACCCTTGAACAGCGCGGAGAATTCCGTAGCAGTGCGTTTTTCACAGACCAACTTGTCTGTGCAGAGCTTCGCCAGCTCTACTTGTGCTGCCGCCGCATTGTCGAGGTTACCGAAGCGGGCCTTGAAGGTGGCGGCAAAGGCCGCTTTGTTTCTAAATGGGGTTGTGGCCCCCTGCGCGCCTATCTGCACTGACATGAGCTGGGCAAAGTAGGGAGTGGCCCAGGCGCGGGCATCTCTGTCAAGCAGGCTTAGTGCAACCTGCACCTTGAGCTCGATGGTGGTCAACGACGTGTTGACCAGCCAATAGATGCACAGCTGCGACAGGAACCTGTTGCACTTGATGATGGTTTTGCCGTCATAATGGAGGGGGAGAAGGAGCTTCAGGGTCTCCTTGTCGGGGGCGGTAGTGGGAGAAGACATTAACGACAGCAGGGGGGATGGAGGACGGCGCGGGGGCAAAGGTGGCTGTGGTGGCCCTTTGCTGGTCGGACTTCTAGGGGAACGAGTGCACAAGCGGCCTCGTGGCGGTGACGGTGGTGAAGGTGCTGGAGGAAGCCCGGAGGAGGGGTTACGTATGTCAGGGACTGCTAATGTGGGGGCGAGCGCTGTCAGCGAGGCAGACCGAGCAGGATCCGCGGACTCAGACTCCGAGACTCCTTCTTCACTCGCACTCTCCTCAGGCTCAGCCTCTGGCGCAGGGTCTGGAGGGAGATATCCTCGCGCTTGACTTGCACCGGTGATGACAGTTTGAGGAAGTCGGGAGCTAGGGGAGACAGGGCGAGAATGCCACGAGGCGGATCGGGATGCGAGGGTGCTTCGAGGACCGAGCAGATGTTGTGCTTGTTGAATCGCTTTGTAGCGAGGGTCATCCTCCTCGATCAATCGGGGTGTCCGATTTGGGCTGCTCGCAATGGTAGAGGACAGTCTCAGGGCTGTCTGGGATGTAGACATCGATGAGATCCTGGGAGTTGAATGCGTGGATCTGGCCTTGACAGGCAGCCACAATGGATGGGGAGAGGATGGGGAGGTGCGCGTACTACAATGGCCGTGCTATACTAGCTTACGCTACGGCGCCTGAAAAGACACTAGGGTTTGCAGTTCACGTGGGGCCCAGTACTGCTTTTGACTATTATGCAGCAGGAACCTAAGCCACGCGTCCGTGAGGACAAGTACCACCCACTGAAGTGCAGGTACTGAAGAGTTCGTCTCTCAAGTGTTGGCAATGTATTGTAGGCTATCTACGTATTGTAGGTTACAGTAAGGGTGCGCACCACCCGACCTATGGGAGAGGAAAAGTGAGTGTGTTTTTGGAACACCGGCAGCTATGGGGAGTTTCGACCTAATGTCGCGACTTGGGGTCAAGCGACTGGGGAAACCTAAAAGCTGGGGGCGTCTGACTGATTCTCACCGAAGGGATGGTGAGCTCACGCTCAAACCTAAGGCTAGGGACAAGAAATGTATTAATTAGTGTAAGGTAAGTAAAAGAATACAGGAGCTTACTGACCTAGGGACAAGAGGTCGAAACTGAGGTCCCTAGGGCAGCAGAGGCCGGCTTATATACAGGGGAAGATGAGGGCAGGCTGTGCACACTGGTCCGTGCGCAGCTGGTCTGTGCGCAGCATGCTGACGCGGCCCCGGGGGCCGGTGAGTCAGAGAGGCTGTGTCAGCGGGGCCCGAGCTGTGCCATGCACTGCCGCCCATCTAATCTAATCGTACAGTAGATAGCAATGTGTCCATATCAGGTATGTAGTACAGAGGTCGCGGGTTCGAGCCCGCAAAAAGGAAAAAATTAAAAAATGGCTAGACACCGTACCAAGTCGTGACACCCAGGAGCAGGTCGACGTCTCTCGCGACGACCCAGAAAGCAACAGAAACCTAGCCCCTTTCTTCATCTGTGATCAGCAACCGTGCCCTAATCGCACTCCACGGTCCATCACTGCCGACGAAGGGCGCTACATGCCAATCTGACGAGTCCAACACCCCAGCGGTCCTGCACTCCGGTACTCTGGCACCTCGAGATCCACATCTCGCCACGTCACTCCTGCCCCATCTTGACCCACCTCCCCAGGCACCCGCATCCCCCAACCTGTTGCCAGTACAGGTCAAGCGCAAGGAGATCCCCATCTCCCTCGAGGAACTGAGGCAGTCGCACAGCCTATAGCAACCCCTCAAGTGATCCCCCAGCCCTCCTTGGGGCCGCGGTTGAAAAGACCTCCCAAGACTGAGCCCCACAACACTCCGCCGCATTCTTGGCCCGGCTCGTCGTCAGCGGTCACTGCCTCAACTTCAGTCTCTGTCCTACGTCACCCCGCCTCCAGGCTTCCTCAATCGTCTTCACCGCCGTCACCGCTGCAAGGCCGCTTGAGCACTCATTCCTCACAAAGTTCGCCCAGCAGACAGTCACAACAGTCGCCTCCGTCTGCGGGCAGTCCTCCGTCCCCCTCGTTGCCGATAATGTCCTCTCCCGCTACCGTCCCTGATAAGGAGACGTTGAAGCTCCTCCTCCCGCTCCAATATGATGGGAAGTTGGTGGTCAAATGCAACCGCTTCATCTCGCAGTTGCTTATCTACTGGACAATCAATATGGCCCTCTCTTCCCTCAAGCTGAAAATCCAGGTTGCCCTCAGTCTCCTTGATGGAGATGTGCGAGCTTAGGCCACCCCCATTTTCTCCCAGCTTGCCTCCGTCCAAATTGGGATCCAGGGAGCAACGACCCCCTTCGCCGACAAAGCAGCCTTCCTTCAAGCATTCAAGGCCCGCTTCGGCAATCTTGATGACGCTGCCGCCGCACAAGTAGAGCTCACCAAGCTCTGTGCTGACAAAACCATGCGTGAGAAACGCACTGCCGCCGAATTCTCTGCATTATTCAAGGGTCCAGCAGACCGCTCTGGGTATGGTAACCTGGAGCTCCGCGACAAGTACCTAAGTGGCATCCCCTCCCGGGTCTACCAAAAGATCAAGCTCAGGACATTCACCACGTGGCGAGAAGCTGACACACGTGCCACTGCAGTCGAACAGATCCTCGATGTCAGCCAGGCCCGTCGGCCTGAGCTGAACAACTTTTTCTCAGCCCAGGGTCGAGGACACGGTGGGGCACGTGGTGGTGCACCCTCATCACATGGAGCTTCGGCCAGCCTCAACGCAGCCATCGGAAAAGGTGTCACGAGTTGGTACGGCGTCTAGCCGTTTTTTAATTTTTTTCTTTTTGCGGGCTCGAACCCGCGACCTCTGTACTACTTGCCTGATACGGACCACATCATTATCTACTGTACGATTAGATTAGATGGGGCGGCAGTGCACGGCACAGCTCGGGCTCCGCTGACATAGCCTCTCTGACTCACCGGCCCCCGGGGCCGCGTCAGCATGCTACGCACGGACCAGCTGCACACGGACCAACACGCACAGCCTGCCCTAATCCCCTCATGTATATAAGCCGGCCTCTGCTGCCCTAGGGACCTCAGTTTCGACCTCTTGTCCCTAGGTCAGTAAGCATCCCTTGTATTCCTTTTCTTACCTAACTAATATATCATCTTGTTCCTAGCCTTAGGTTTGAGCCTAGCTCACCATCGCTTCGGTGAGATAAGTCAAACGCCCCCAGCATTTGGTTTTCCCCTGTCGCTCGACCCTAAGTCGCGACAGGAACGGCTACCAGAATCGCTCATTGACAAAGGCTCGGGTTGCATAGATTCCTTGATGCGCGGTGCGGTCGTGGCATTCTCAAAGTATCCGAAGGCGATCGCCGGGCTTGACGACTAGCTTGTGTGCTCCGTGACTGTCCTTGCGCCAGAGGGTGTCGTTGTCGAGGAAGAATTGCATGCAGTATTTGATGAACCCTTCGTAAACACTTTTGGAGATGTCCTTGGGCTTTGCTAACGTTCGATGAAATTCGAGCATGTCGTCGAGCTTCGCATCAGCGAGTTGCGCTTGCTCCGATCAAGGCACTAGCTTGTAGCTATCCTCCTCCCTATTGAAATCTGAGCCATCCTCGGCTCTGTCATTGGTGAAGATGGCCAGCAACTGGACGGATGGGAGGGGCTGAATCTGGTGAACGAAAGAATGCATCTGGTCGATCCAATTGTCGAACTCTTCGTCGACCTTGTCTTTGATGGCATCACCAGGCTGAGCTGTGCGTCGAGAGAGGCCGTCGGGGCCGTGCATTGTACCGGGGACGTGGACTAGCGTGAAATGGAATGTGAGAATCGAG
>NW_020169845.1:65948-220385 GCF_002117355.1 Postia placenta MAD-698-R-SB12 | reverse complement strand
CAAAGGCCGCTTTGTTTGCGAATGGGGTCGTGGCCCCTTGCACCCCCACCTGCACTGATGCAAGCTGGGCAAAGTAGGGAGTGGCCCAGGCGCGGGTGTCTCCATCGAGCAGGCTAAGTGCGACCTGCACTTTGAGTTCGATGGTGGTCAATGACGTGTTGACCAGCCAGTAGATGCGCAACTGGGACAGGAACCGGTTGCATTCGATGACGGTCTTGCCATCGTAGCGGAGCGGGAGGAGGAGTTTCAAGGTCTCCTTGTCGGGGGCGGCTGCAGGAGACGACATTATCGGCGTCGGGGGGGACGGAGGACGCTGCGGGGGCGGAGGCGGCTGTGGTGGCCCTCCGCTGGCCGAACTTCGAGAGGAGCGAGTGCTCGAGCGGCCTCTCGGCGGAGTCGGCGGTGAAGGCGCCGAAGGAAGTTCGGCGGGGGGGTTACGTACGTCAGGGACTGCTGACGCGGGGGCGAGCGCTGTCGGCGAGGTGGACCCAGCAGAATCCTCGGACTCGGACTCCGAGACTCCTTCTTTACCTGCACCCTCCTCAGGCTCTGGCTCTGGCGCAGGGTCTGGAGGGAGATCTCCTTGTACTTGATCGGCGACAGTTTGAGGGAGGCGGGAGGTAGGGGAGACAGGGCGAGAGTGCCGCGAGGCCGATCGAGATGCGAGAGTGCTTCGGGGTCCGAGCGGGTGTTGCGCTCGTCGGATCGCCTTGTAACGAGGGTAATCTTCCTCGATTGATCGGGGTGTCCGATTTGGGCACGGCTGCTGCTCGCAATGGTAGAGGACAGTCTCAGGGCCGTCTGGGATGTAGACGTCGATGAGGTCCTGGGAGTCGAATGCGTGGATCTGGCCTTGGCAGGCAGCCACGTTGGATGGGGGAAGGACGGGGAGGTGCGCGTACTAAAAATGGCCGTACTACACTAGCTTACGCTACGGCGCCCGAGAAGACCCTGAGGTTCGCAGTTCACGTGGGGCCCAGTACTGCTTTTGACTATTATGCAGCAGGAACCTAGTCCACGCGTCCGTGAGGACAAACACCGCCCACTGAAGTGCAGGTGTTGAAGAGTTCGTTCCCCGAGGGTTGGCGATGTATAGTAAAGCTATCTATGTATCGTATGTACCGTGAAGTATCGTAGGGGTGCGCACCACCCGACCTGTGGGAAAGGAAAGTGAATATAGGGAGTCCCGAGGGGACGCCGGCAGCTTGGGGAGTTTCGACCTAATGTCGCGACTTGAGGTCAAGCGACTGGAGAAAACTTGAAGGCTGGGGGCGTCCGACTGATTCTCACCGAAGCGATGGCGAGCGAGGCTCAAACCTAAGGCTAGGGACAAGAAAATGTATTAGTTAGTAAAGTAAGAAATGATACAAATGGAGGCTTACTGACCTAGGGACAAGAGGTCGAAACTGAGGTCCCTAGGGCAGCAGAGGCCGGCTTATATACATGGGGAGATAAGGGCAGGCTGTGCGCGCTGGTCCGTGCGCAGCTGGTCCGTGCGCAGCATGCCGACGCGGCCACGGGGGCCGGTGAGTCAGAGCGGCTGTGTCAGCGGAGCCCGAGCTGTGCCGCGCACTGCCGTCCTATCTAATCTAATCGTACAGTAGATAACAACGCGTCCATATCCGGCAGGTAGTACAGAGGTCGCGGGTTCGAGCCCGCGAAAAGGAAAAAATTAAAAAACGGCTAGACGCCGTACCAAGTCGTGACACTGTCCCCCAGTTCTATTCACTTCATTGTTGTGCTTAACAGCATTACCTCCCCCATACTTAAGTGCTTTATCTCCCCCCCTAACTATCAAGCTATAAGGTGGGTTTGTAGGTTTTGTGATAGGTGGCCAGGAATGTCTAAATTTGTCAATGAGTACGTAAGCACCTGCGACGTGTGCAACCGTACCAAGACATTCCCAGCCAAACCCCAGAGTCCACTGAAGCCGAACAAGATCCCCGAGCGCCCATGGCAGATCATCACCACAGATATGATCATTGGCTTGCTGAAGTCTGATGGGTTCGACTCGATTCTGGTCACCGCCGACCGCTTCACCAAGCAAGTCCACTTCTCGACCTATCATGAGACCCTGATGGCGGAAGGTGCGGCAGATCTGTACATCCACGATGTATTCAAGCATCATGGGGCCCTGGCCAAGGTCATATCAGACCGAGGTCCCCAATTTGCTTCAAAGTATCTCCATGCGGTGTACAAGGGACTAGGGATCGAGTCGGCGCTGTCCACAGTGTTCCACCCTCAGACAGACGGCCAGACTGAGCGCTGGAATCAGGAGATCGAGCAGTACCTGCGTGCTTTCACCAGCCACAGGCAGGATGATTGGGCAAAGCAGTTGCCGCTCGCGGAATTCGCGCTGAACAACCGAGTTCACTCCGGGACCGGGCACTCCCCATTCTTCCTGCATCAAGGGTACCATCCTGAGATCCAAGTGCGGATCAACCCGATGTCGGCAATGCCCGCGGCCGCTGATCGTCTCAAGATCCTGAAGGAGATCCGCGATGATACGCGCTCTGCGCTTGAGCTGTCAGCCAAGCGTATGAAGGTGTACTACGATAAGCACATGCAAGAGGCACCGGTCTTTGCGCCGGGGGACAAGGTCTGGCTTGACGCTCGAAACCTTAAGCTGAAACAGCCGAGCAAGAAGCTCAGTCCCAAGCACCTTGGACCATATGCCATGCGGAGGAAGCTCGGAGACTTGGATTATGAATTAGTCCTGCCGAAGTCGGTGCCGGTACACCCGGTGTTCCATGTCTCCTTGCTTAGCAAGTACACGCATAGCGATATCCCGGGCCGGGAGCCGGAGGGACCACCTGCAATCGAGGTTGAGGGGACGAGGAGTACGAGGTTGAGCGGATCAAGGATTCGCGGATCTTCCGGCGTCAGCTGCAGTACCTCGTCAAGTGGAAGGGTTATGACGACTCGCATACGTCATGAGAACCGGCGTGCAATGTTGCCAATGCGCCGGCCCTCATAGCCGACTTCCACCGGAAGAATCTGAACGCCCCTTGTCGACTCAATGCTGCTACATTCAATGGTCTCAACTTTCAGCCAATGCCTTCGCCGCTGACTGAAGCACGCTGCCGCTCTGGGTGGGAGATGGGCAAGGGTGCCTCGCATGAGGTCATGCGCCGTTGAGGGGGGGGGTAATGTCATGACTTGGTACGGTGTCTAGCCGTTTTTAATTTTTCCTTTTTGCGGGCTTGAACCCGTGACCTCTGTACTACATACCTGATATGGACGCATTGCTATCTACTGTACAATTAGATTAGATAGAATGGCAGTGCACGGCACAGCTCGGGCTCTGCTGACACAGCCTCCCTAACTCACCGGCCCCCGGGGCTGCATCAGCATGCTGCACACGGACCAGCTGTGCACAGACCAGTGCGCACAGCCTTCTGTAAACTTCCCCTGTATATAAGCCTGCCTCTGCTACCCTAGGGACCTCAGTTTCGACCTCTTGTCCCTAGGTCAGTAAGCCCATGTACTTACTTACCTTTTCAATGCTAACTTACTTGTCCCTAGCCTTAGGTTTGAGCGCTGCTCACCATCGCTTCGGTGAGAACCAGTCAAACACCCCCCGCTTTTAGATCTTCCCCTGTCGCTTGACCTTAAGTCGCGACATTAGGTCAAAACTCCCATAGCGGCCGGTGTTCCTCGGAACCCACACACTCACACTTTTCTTTCCTATAGGTTGGGTGGTGTGCACCCTTACTATACCCTATGATACGTAGATAGCCTACTGTACATTGCCACCACTCAGGAAACAAACTCTTCAGTACCTACACTTCAGTGGGCGGTACTTGTTCTCATGGATGCATAGCCTTGGTTCCTGCTGCATAATAGTCAAAAGCAGTATTGGGCCCTATGTGAACTGTAAATCTCAGTGTCATCTTGAGCGCCGTAGGTGTAAGCTAGATTAGCACAGCCTTTCGTAGTACGTGCACCTCCCCGTCCTCCCCCCCTCCATTGTGGCTGCCTGTCAAGGCCAAGTTCACGCTTTCGACTCTCAGGACCTCGTCGACGTCTACATCCCAGATGGCCCTGAGACTATCATCCTCACCTGTGAGCAGCAGCTGTGCCCCAATCGGACACCCCGATCGATCGAGCAGGATTACCCATGGTACAAGGTGATCAGAAGGGCCCAACATCCGCTTGGCTCCCGTAGCACCCTCGCCTCCCGATCCACCTCACGACATTCTCGCCCTGTCTCCCCCAGCTCCTACCTCCCCCAAACTGTTGCCAGTCCAAGTCAAATGCGAGGAGATCTCCCTTCAGACCCTGCACCAGAGCTTGAGCCTGAGAAGGGTGCGGGTGAAGAAGGAGTCTCGGAGTCTGAGTCTGCGGATTCTGCTCAGTCCACCTCACTGACAGTGCTTGCCTCCACGTCAGCAGTCCCTGACATACGTAACCCCTCCTCTGGGCTTCCTCCAGCACCTTCACCGCTGTCACCGCCACGAGGCGGCTTGTGCACTTGTTCCCCTGGAAGTCCAACCAGCAAAGGGCCACCACAGCCGCCTCCGCCCCCGCGCCGTCCTCTGTCCCTCCTGCCATCGATAATGTCTTCCCCTGCGACTGCCCCTGACAAGGAGACCTTAAAGCTTCTCCTCCCACTCTGATACGATGGCAAGACCGTCATCGAATGCAACAGGTTCCTGTCACAACTCCGCATCTATTGGTTGGTCAACACATCATGGACAACCATTGAACTCAAGGTGCAGGTTGCGTTCAGCCTGCTCAATGGTGATGCCTGCACCTGGGCCACTCCTTACTTCTCCCAGCTCGCATCAGTGCAGATGGGTGTACAAGGAGTCAAGACCCCATTCCGGAACGAAGCAGCCTTCACTGCTACCTTCAAGGCTTGCTTTGGTAACCTCAACGATGAGGCAGCGGCACAAGTAGAGTTGGCAAAACTCTGTGTGGACAAGTCGGTCTGTGAAAAATGCACTGCTGCAGAGTTCTCCGCGCTGTTCAAGGGTCCGGCGGACCGTTCTGGGTATGGGGACCTAGAACTACGCGACAAGTACCTGAGCGACATCCCCTCCCATGTCTACCAAAAGATTGAGCTTGAGGCCTTCACCACGTGGCAAGAAGCTGAGAAGCGCACCACTGAGGTCGAGCAGATCCTTGACATTAGCCAGGCACGTCGGCCCGATGATATGACCTACAGAACCCTAACCCCTAACCTGGGTGCGACCTAAAGGGACTAGAGAGCCGGATTATAGTCTTAGTGAGAGGGGAGTTAGCAGCAAGGTGTCCCGTGGTTCGGGTGAACATGAGAAATGCCTTCGGAAAAAGGCTACGAACAATGGGGAAGCTACGAGGTGGCTTCGACACGTCGTCGAAGCTACTCGGAGGCTGGGGGTGGCTAGTGGAGACGATCGAAGCTCGGCAGAGCTCTTCGACGTATCGTAGAAGGAAGGGACACGACTCGAAGGGGGGGGACTTAGCTAGGACGCGGTTCGCAGTTTCTTCGACAATCGTCGAAGTCAAAGGGTTCGTCGAGACTGTATCGACGAGTAAACGCAGTGGATGAGGTTTCGAGGTTATGCAGTGAGGGACGAAGTGACGCGGTTTTGGGCTTAGACGCAGGGCGAACTCGACTTATGAGCTCTGAACTCGAGGGGGGAACCGGATCTTGTATTTTTGGGGAGAAGTACGACAGATTTTATACTACACAGGACGCTACGACTATTTGAAAGTGGCACACTGGTACAAGGGGCTTTGCATTGTTCCTCAAGAAGCTGCCTCACCGAGGGGCACATACCAAGTCCATCGGTAGAGTGACGTCATGCCGAACGCGGAGATGAAGAGAAACATGCGAGACACTTCGGACCGGTGTCCGTCGTTGAAGGCATGTCGCGAGGTTCGATACCTAATCGGGAAAGACCGGCTACATCGGTGTGGCTTGGAGCGATGCGCGCGCTTGGCTGAGCGGTGTCAAGTGGCCCTATTGTTCGCCGAATGCGGAAGATGTTCCGAGATCTACGCACGAGGCGTCGGGACGACCATGCCGAGCTTCGAGTAAGCGTCGCGCGCCGCCGAAGGTGTCGAAGAGCGTCGAAGGCGAAATCGAAGTGGTGGGAGACTGAGTCGAAGTGCCAGGCGGGATGCGACTGCCGAAAAGAGGTGAATTGGGGCCCAGAGGGGCTTGGCGCCTATCACTGAGTTGAACAACTTCTTCTCGGCACAAGGTCGAGGACGCGGTGGGGCACGTGGTGGTGCACCCCGACCACAAGGAGCTTCGGCCAGCATCAATGTGGCCGTCAGAAAAGGTGACTTTCCAGGCGAATGCTTTGGCTGTGGGAAGCAAGGGTACCGACGTTTTGAGTGCCTCAACTGTAAGGACAAGCCTTACACAAAACACGCTGACGCGCAGGCTACGGTTGCCTTGGGTTCCACCCAGGTGGCGACAAGCGCCCCCGTCGCTTCATCCTCGGCGAGTACAAGTGCCGCTTTAGCAAAATTGGATAGTTTTGAGCTGGCGGACTTAATAGCACATATAAAGTCGATGTGCGAGGAGCTCGAGCACTACCGAGCAATGAAGGAGGAGTCTTTTTGATCCAGTCCGCGCTTTGTGCCGCATGCGTCAGGTCGCGAGTATCATGTAACAAGTACAATGTATTGTCTTCTGCAATGGTGTATGGGTTGGACCAGGGGTCTCAGCACTTTCACATTCCAGTAAGACTTCAAGGAAAAAGATGGCACAAAGACATAATCACTATGGTGGACAGCGGAGCCACCACAAAGTTTATCAACAAGTGATTTGTCATAGAGAATAAGGTGCAGACGCAGAGGCTGAAGGAGCCCATTCTGCTCTATAATATCGATGGCACCCTGAATAAAGACGGAAGCATCTCAGAAGTAGCCGTGCTACAGATGCAGATAGGAGAACATGTCAAGAAGACAGTGTTTACAGTCACGGACATAGGTCCAGAGGATGTGATTGTCGGGTTGGACTGGCTATGCGAGCATAACCCTGAAATTGATTGGGAGAAAGGCTCCGTCAAATTGTCACGATGCCCTGAAACATGCAGTGCCAGGAGGACTGGCCAAATGGAGCAAGCAGCGACTGCGTGTGATACGGGGGTCAGGCTCATGGCACGCAGGCGTTTGCCGAAGTCCAAACGGTCAATTATAGGCACTTGCCGGAGTAAGGTACTCCCGGACTTCGAACCCGAAGAAGATCTGGTAAATGTTGAATGGGATGAAGCCAACTTGATCGAGGCCTGGGAGCAAGGCATTATGCTTCCTGGTGCTCCCCAGCTGTTCGTTGCAGCTGGGAATACGTATTCCCAGCTATTCGCTGAGGAGGAGATCAAGAAGAAGGTCGTCAAGACCACTGAGGAGTCGGTGCCCAAACAGTACCACGAGTTTCTGAAGGTTTTCTCCAAAGAAGCATCAGAATGGCTACCCGAAAGGAAGCCTTATAATCACGCGATCAAGCTTGTGCCCGGCTATTCGATGTTCCACTTGAAGGTGTATCCCTTGTCAAACAACGAGCAGGAGAAACTCGACAAGTTCCTAAAGGAGCAGCTGGCGAAGGGTTACATACAGGAGTCGAAGTCGCCAATTTCGTCCCCTTTCTTCTTCATCAAAAAGAAGGAAGGGATGCTTCGACCCGTGCAGGACTACCGCCAGCTGAACATGATCACCGTCAAAAATCGCTACCCGCTGCCACTAATCGCCAAAATGGTAGACAAGCTCCGTGGCGCCACGCTCTTTACCAAGTTTGATGTTAGATGGGGATATAGCAATGTCCGGATCAAAGCCAGTGACAAATGAAAGGCGGCATTCATGACTAACTGGGGGCTGTACGAACCTCTGGTGATGTTCTTCAGCCTCACCAATTCTCCTGCAACCTTCCAGGCCATGATAAATGAGATCTTCCATGATCTCATCGTCGGCGGAAAGATCCTTGTGTACCTGGATGATATACTCATCTTCTCCACCAACAAAGAGGAGCATGAAAAGGTCACACGCGAGGTTCTTTGTCGCCTTCAAAACAATGATCTATTCCTGAAGCCTGAGAAATGCGAATGGGATGTTCCCAAGGTCGACTACGTTGGCTATGTGTTCGGTGGCAATGAGGTAGTGATGGATCCCGCGAAGCTAAAAGGAATTAATGAGTGGCCGGTACCCCGGAACAAAAAGGATGTTCAGAAGTTCCAGGGGTTCTCCAACTTCTACTGCCGCTTCATCAAAGACTTCGCTAAGATCTCGTGACCACTCAACCGGCTTACAGGGAACGACCTATGGCATTGGGGTGAAGAGGAGCAGCACGCCTTTGATGAGCTCAAACAACTCTTTGCAACAACTCCAGTTTTGGCGCTATACGACCCTAACCGGGAGACGTGCATCGAAGTCGATGCCTTAGGGTATGCCACCAGTGGCATGTTGATGCAGAAGCAGGATGACGGTAAATGGCACCCAGTAGCCTTCCGATCCCATGTGATGGATCCAGCGCAGCAAAACTATGAGATCTACAACAAGGAGATGCTCGCAATCATTGAGGCGCTGGATGATTGGTGCCACTATCTCGAGGGGTTACCCAATCAGTTCAAGATCGTGACCAATCATAAGAACCTCGAGTACTGGTGTTGTTGCGACTTGAGGTCTAGCGACAGGGGAAAACCGAAAAGGAGCTGGGGGCATTCGACTGATTCTCACCGGAGCGATGGTGAGCGACGCTCAAACCTAAGGCTAGGGACAAGAAATGTATTAGTTAGTTAAGTAAGAAAGAGAATACATGAGGGGCTTACTGACCTAGGGACAAGAGGTCGAAACTGAGGTCCCTAGGGCAGCAGAGGCCGGTTTATATACATGGGGAGATTAGGGCAGGCTGTGCGCGTTGGTCCGTGCGCAGCTGGTCCGTGCGCAGCATGCCGACGCGGCCCCGGGGGCCGGTGAGTCAGAGAGGCTGTGTCAGCGGAGCCCGAGCTGTGCTGCACACTGCCGTCCTATCTAATCTAATCGTACAGTAGATAACGACGTGTCCATATCCGGTATGTAGTACAGAGGTTGCGGGTTCGAGCCCGCAAAAAGGAAAAAATTAAAAAATGGCTAGGCGCCGTGCCAAGTCGTGACAGCCGTACATCCCAGCATCTCACGCATCGCCAAGCACACTGGTCATTATTCCTGGCTCGCTTTGACTTCCACATCATGCATAAAGCCGGGACGTCGAATGGAAAGGCCGATGCCCTGTCCTGCCGGCCAGATCATCAGATTGGTGATGAGGACAATAACACCGATCAGGTGGTTCTCAAACCAGAGCGCTTCCACATCACCTTTGCCAGGCGCGGCCATGCCTCAGTAACAGTTGATCAGTCGCTTATGAAACGCATCAGGGAATGTTCAGAGAAGGATCGTGTAGTGGCCAAGGCACTTGAAAAGGTGCAGGACCTCGGGCCGCCCTGGCTGCAAAGGGGCTTTGAGGAGTGGAATGCCGACCAAGGGCTTCTGCTGTTCCATGGGTGTGTATACGTCCCAAGGAACGCGGAGCTCCAGCAGGATATTGTCAAGATCCACCACAACTCGCCGATCACTGGTCATGGCGGTCGTGCCAAAACCCTTGAGCTCGTGTCACGGAACTACTGGTGGCCAGAAATGTCTAAATTCGTCAACGAGTACATAAGCACCTGTGACGTATGCAACCGTACCAAGACATTCCCAGCCAAGCCCCAGGGACCGCTGAAGCCGAGCGAGATCCCCAAGCACCCATGGCAGATCATCACGACCGATATGATCATTGGCTTGCCAAAGTCTAATGGATTCGACTTGATCCTGGTCACCGCCGACCGCTTTACCAAGCAGGTCCACTTCTCAGCCTGTCATGAGACCCTGACAGCAGAAGGTGCAGCAGATCTGTACATCCACAATGTGTTCAAGCATCATGGGGCCCCGGCCAAGGTCATATCAGACCGAGGTCCCCAGTTTGCTTCAAAGTATCTCCATGCGGTGTACAAGGGACTCGGGATCGAGCCAGTGCTTTCCACAGCATTCCACCCTCAGACGGTGATGTGATCTACAACACCCTAACCCCTAACCTGGGTACAACCTAAAAGGACTAGAGGCAGGTTATTGTTTCAGTGAGAGGGGAGTTAGCAGCAAGGTGTCCCGCAGTTCGAGTGAATATGAGAAACACCCTCGGAAAAGGCTACAAACGCTAGGGAAGGTACGAGGTGGCTCGACACATCGTCAAAGCTACTCGGAGGCTGTGGGTAGTTAGCGGGGGATGGTAGAGACAATCGAAGCTCGGCAGAGCTCTTCAATGTATCGTAGAGGGAAGAGACACAATTCAATAGGGTGGACTTAGCTAGAATGCGGTTCGAGGTGCAACACAGTTCTTCGACAATAGCCGAAGTTGAAAGGTTCGTCGAGATGGTATCGACGAGTAAACGCAGTAGACGAGGTTTCGAGGTTATGTAGCGAGGAACAAAGTGACGCAGTTAAGGGCTTAGATGCAGGGCGAACTCGACTTATGAGCTCTGAACTCGAGGGGGGAACTGGATCTTATATTTTTGGAGAGAAGTATGCCAGATTTTATACTACACAAGGGACGCTACGACTATCAAGAGTGGCACACTAGTACGAGGGGCTTTGCATTGTCCTACACGAGTCTGCCTCACCGAGTGGCACGTATCAATTCCATTGGTAGAGTGACGTCATGCCGAATGCGGAGATGAAGAGAAACATACGAGACACTTCGGACCGGTATCCATCATTGAAGTCACGCCGCGAGGTTTGATACCTAATCGGGCAAGACCGGCTACGTCGGTGTGGCATGGAGCGATGCACGCGCTTGGACAAACGGCATCAAGTGGCCCTATTGTCCGCCGAATGTGGGAGATGTCCCGCAATCTATGCGTGAGGTATTGGGACAACCGTGCCAAGCTTCGAGCAAGCATCGCGCACCATCGAAGATGTCGAAGAGTGTTGAAGGCGAAATCAAAGTGTTGGGTGACTGAGCCGAAGTGATGGGCGGGATGCGATTGCCGAGAAGAGCTGTATCGGGGCCCAGAGGGGCTTGGTGCCTATCAATGGATGGCCAGACCGAGCACTGGAACCAGGAGATTGAGCAGTACCTGCGCACTTTCATAAGCCACAGGCAGGATGATTGGGCAAAGCAGTTGCCGTTTGCAGAGTTTGCACTGAACAATCGAGTTCACTCTGCGACCGGGCACTCCCCTTTCTTCCTGCATCAGGGGTACAATCCTGTGATCCAGGTTCAGATCAATCTGATGTCTGCGATGCCTGCAGCCGCTGATCGGCTCAAGATCCTGAAGGAGATTCACGATGACACACGCTCTGCGCTCGAGCTATCAGCTGAGCGCATGAAGGTGTACTATGACAAGCACGTGCAGGAGGCACCGGTCTTCGCGCCGGGGGACAAGGTCTGGCTTGATGCCCAGAACCTTAAGCTGAAGCAGCCGAGCAAGAAGCTCAGTCCCAAGTGCCTTGGACCTTATGCAGTGTGGCGGAAGCTTAGAGATCTGGATTACGAATTAGTTCTGCCAAAGTCGGTGCCGGTGCACCCAGTGTTCCATGTCTCCTTGCTTAGCAAGTACACGCGTAGCGATATCCCGGGCCAGGAGCCGGAGGAACTGCCTGCGATCGAGGTTGAGGGCGACAAGGAGTATGAGGTTGAGCGGATCAAGGATTCGAGGATCTTCCGGCGTCAGCTGCAGTACCTCGTCAAGTGGAAGGGTTATGACGACTCGCATACATCATGGGAACCGGCGCGCAATGTTGCCAATGCGCCGGCCCTCATAGCCGACTTCCACCGGAAGAATCTGAACGCCCCTTGTCGACTCAATGCTGCTACATTCAATGGTCTCAACTTTCAGCCAATGCCTTCGCCGCTGACTGAAGTACGATGCCGCTCCGGGTGGGAGATGGGCAAGGGTGCCTCGCATGAGGTCATGCGCCGTTGAAGGGGGGGTAATGTCACGAGTTGACACGGCGTCTAGCCATTTTTTAATTTTTTCCTTTTTGCGGGCTCGAACCCGCGACCTCTGTACTATATGCCTAATACGGACACATCATATCTACTGTACGATTAGATTAGATGGGGCGGCAGTGCACGGCACAGCTCGGGCTCCACTGACACAGCCTCTCTGACTCACCGGCCCCCGGGGCCGCGTCAGCATGCTGTGCATGGACCAGCTGTGTATGGACCAGTGCGCACAGCCTGCCCTTATCTCCCCATGTATATAAGCCGGCCTCTGCTGCCCTAGGGATCTCAGTTTCAACCTCTTGTCCCTAGGTCAGTAAGCTTCTCTTTGTATTCCTTTTCTTACTAACTAATATATTATCTTGTCCCTAGCCTTAGGTTTGAGTGTCGCTCACCATCGCTCCGGTGAGAATCAGTCGAACGCCCCCAGCATTTGGTTTTCCCCTGTCGCTCGACCCTAAGTCGCGACAGATAACCTCATACATGCTATCTTGGAGAATTGGAGTAGCCCTTGCAACCATAGACCACACCATCATCTTAATTTCTAACAGCAGCCATCAGTCAAGGAGTTGCCATACAGTCACAGCCTGTGTACCCATTATGGCAAGAAACCTTCCAGGACAGGCCCATCTCCCAAGACCAAATGGTAGGTATGAGGGGCTGGTCATGACCGCTGGCTTTGCATTCTGACCAGACCACCTTTCAGGACAGAAGATATGGGCGTCCATGCCGTGGTAATCAACACTTTCATTGGACAACATTGCCAAAGAAAGCAGTAACAAGCCTGCAAGGTTGATGTGAGAGCATGGAGAAATGGAAAATATATGTCGCGACTTGAGGTCAAGTGACAGGGGAGCATCTGAGAGCTGAGGGTGTTTGACTGATCTCACTGAAGCGATGGTGAGCTACGCTCAAACCTAAGGCTAGGGACAAGTGATGTATTAGTTAGTGGAAGTAAGTAAAGGATACAAAGGGAGGCTTACTGACCTAGGGACAAGAGGTCGAAACTGAGGTCCCTAGGGCAACAGAGGCCAGCTTATATATAGGGGAAGTTTAGGGGAGGCTGTGCACACTGGTTCGTGCACAGCTGATCCATGCACAGTATGCTGACGCAGCCCTGGGGGCTGGTGAGTCAGAGCGGCTGTGTCAGCGGAGCCCGAGCTGTGCCGTGCACTGCCGCCCATCTAATCTAATCATACAGTAGATAACGATGTGTCCATGTCAGGCATGTAGTGCAGAGGTCACAGGTTTGAGCCCATGAACAGGAAAAAAATTAAAAAACGGCTGGACGCCGTACCAACTCGTGACAATATATGCTTACCGTGAGGAATGGCATAGTTGGCAAGTAACATGTTATGTGTCGTACTCCTATATGGCATCAATGTGTCACCTTTAGTTCGCATGACCTCTCGGATGAAGGCGTTAAGGTGGTTTGCACCTTTCAATACTCGATAGATGCAGGAGAGGGATATATTTCCCGTCTCTGGATTCACATATTCCTTCATCTCTTGTCGTATGGAATCCAGATACTCAGGGGAAGTAGCAAGCTTGAATACTACCCATACAACCACGGAAGCGCTACCCAGCAAAGCGTAAATGTGGGACAAGCAATATGTATGATTCACATACCTCTGATGAACAGAGGCAAAAACGATGCTGCAATAGCACGTTAGCCGCAATCAAGACAAATGTGTATTGTCCGGTTACTGACCCCAGCAAGATAACAATAACCTTCACCACAGATAAGACGGTGACTTCACCGGTGTCCGGGTCTGCGTGCTTGCAGGCGAAATATGCAAGTAAAGTGACCTAAGTGATGCCAATTTTATGAAGTAATTGCGATTGAATGGCAAGGCTCACATTGCCGTTATCCCAGTCATCCTCCTTCTGAATTGTGGGATCAGGCCTCCAGGTCTTTCCCCTGAGTTCTCTCCAAACCACTGGTCCTAAATGACCCAAAAAGCGGTAACTGACGGAATACATCATGACTCTGAACCTGAGCAAAGCCTATCAATTAGTGTTCCAACTCTATCACACATTATTGAGTGAGTAGGCACGATACCAAGTGAAGATGCGCCAAAGAACAGGCATTGACCGTGCGAATATGGATGTATTCTGGTAGATACCCGTTAGAATCGCGATCTCCGCAGCTACCGCCGTGACGAGGGCAATGTTGATCTCGTTGACGTATCCCTGAACGGGTGAGGTTCGTCACAAGTGTAGGGCAGGAACACCTTACCTCGCCCAAGATCAAGACAGTCATCGCCTCCGCGATACTAGCGTGAGCATGCTCAAACATATCTATAGGTTGTCCTTGGTGGCGATGCATGATATCCTCCGTCCTCTTCACGAAGATGGGAAATACTGCACAGTTATCAAGATCAACAAGGCCTTATCTTGACAGAGGTGAGTGTATACTCTGCTCAACCACATTTTCTAATCGAGCGTTGATGCCGTTCTGCACAGTGTCTTCCAAATCGGAAACCCAAGATGGAAAGATGGCCAGGAAGTAATGCAGGTTAAGGATCTGCTCGAGGGTGAATAATGAGTTGAAGGCGACAGAACGATTACGCTCAGACCTACAGTAGTGGTGCCACCTTCAAAACTGAAATCTCCGTCCGTCGTCAAGACTGAGGCTTTTAGGGATTCATCTACAATGTATTCCAGCTAGCAAACGGTCATTTATAATGGTGCACAAAAACGTGAAAAGCAAGTACCCGACCCTTCCGTCGCACAGCTATAATGGGGCCATGATCGGCAAGTGCTCGCCTGTAAGCTTTTTGAGGGTCCGTGAAGATCTCCTTCTCCTAAACAGTGGTATATGAGCCGTCCAAGTTGCGCCAGAGACTGCGTACCGTCAGGTCAACTAGAGGCGGCGCGTTCGCACTTGGCTACGGAGAATTATCGGATTTTCAGCGCCGCTAGTAATGCCAAGGGACCCACGCAGCAACTCACAATGTGCTTCGAAAGAGCGCGCCATATGCTGTAGAGAAACACAGCAGTTAATAGAACAGCCTGCAGCATCAGACATGGTAGTGCAGCGACAGGGGAGAATTTCGTTCTGAGAGCAATCTCGTCGCACGGGCTGAACGGCATTTATGCAGCCGTCTTATGGTTTGGAAGATATGAATATCCACTATCGCAGTAATCCCATCAATATATCAATATACAAGGCACACAACTACTAAAGGGGCCAGGTGTTCGTCTCGCCCAACGCCTCTTTGATGGCCGTGAGAAGAAGATATTCAGCAAACGGCGAACAGCATCGAACCATTGAGCGCATGACCTGTGCTTCTGTCAGTTAGATAGGCGGACCCTACCATAATCCTACTTCTCGTAGACAATAATGAAGGATCTGATAACATGCCTTCATATGAACCAGGCAATTGAGGCAACGTCTATGTGCCATGCTTCAGATGCAGCTTCCAGAAGACCGTCGCGAGTCTTCTCGACACAAATCAGCCTGATAATACACAACCTGGTTCTCTCGGTGTCACGGTGCACGGAAACCAAGCGGGTACTGTCCAGGCTTCATTGATATGGTAGAAATATCGGTGTTCCAAGAAGGATAGCTTAAACCGGGCTGACGTGGACGGAAACCCGAAGACGGACTTGGCTTCTGAATAGCAGCAGGCCCAATTTGGAGTTCAGTTGAGTTGCATTCGCACGGGCCTCGGGTGGCAGAAGTAAGGCAGTAAGGAAGAGTCAGGAGACCCCAGAGACAAGCCTGCTGAAGCAAGGTTTGAATGACTTCAGCTCGCACTTATACTAGTTTTCTGAAGAGCGGAATATATTGCGCGCTCAGGCTCCCCGAGAACCCACTTTCGAGCTCGATAAGACAGTGGCAAGCGCAGCTTACTGAACAAGACTCACTGGAGTTGATGCGAATCATACGCCGATGCTGTCCTTGCGCCTGTTGCTGTGCGCTATTGGTAAGTCCTGTCACAAAGTCAGGAGTATGAGCAAGCCATATCCAATTGACGACAACTGCAAGTGCAATCCGATGTTCAGTGCGTCCATAGTCGAGCAATTTGTACATTAGTCCATACCCGCAACTCGCGGGGCCGATGGATGATTCAGAAGTACTTATCTTTGCGAGTCGAGTCTTCCTATAGGCGTTCACAGCAAGGACCCCAACGCGGGTTTAAAGTCGGATTCCGCGCTGGGTTTCGCGCCTCGGTCGATGACCGAGCGCATGCGGCATTGTCCGCGCCACTGCACGAAGGCTTACGTAATACAAATAAACGTCTCAATTTACCGCTTTAGATTCATGCCACTCGTGAAGCGCTCGTCTTTTACCATCCCGCAACCATTCAAGTTGGCGATCGACGTGGCCAGGCCAAGATAATGCATTCAACTCGTCAAACTTGTGTTGTATTAGGGAACACATACATTATAAAGAGGTGATATTCTTGAGGTCGTGTAGTCAACTCATGTCATTACTACAAGCTATCCGCTAACATTGAGTCTCAGCTGAATACAGATCATTCCTTCAATACCTCAGAGTCTCGTATAAAGCTGCAGCATTGGACAAATTATTATGAGTGCACTTGCACAACCATGAGTTACTTACAGGTCGCCCATCCAAGGTGGCAATCCTGCAGGACTCGGGATATATGATGCTTAGGTGAGAACAACAAATTCTTTGTTCAACATCTGTTGTCTCTGCGTCTTCTATTACGGTGACATAACGACATACTATGGAGGTATGTATTATTCGTGTCTTGCGACTACACACTGACTCGGTACTCCCGCTCTCCACGAAGTACTGCTCTCCGCTTTAACTGATCTCATAGTCAAGCTCACAGTGGCATCGTTACACCTCGAAAACACGCAGGACGTTGCAGAGTGTCGTAGAAGAGCCTGTGATTCTATTTCGAGGGGGAGCACGACTGGGGTCACAGCTGCAGTATGGTGAGTGCTCTTGTTCTGGCCGAGCTGAGCCAAATGATGACTGTCCCTATCTCTCTGGTTCTTCAAAGATATACACAGATTGCACGTCAAGGGGACTGGTACTGTCCCGCGTCTTCCAGAGCGGGAGCAACCTCTGCTCTCATCAGCGGTCTGGCACATGTTTACCGCCTGTTACCCACACAGACCAACCGCTATATCGCGCACAAGTAAAGGGCAGTGCCTTGCCCAGGGAGGAGACAGTAGCTTCCTTTCCGGCGCAAGGCTGCTTGTCGTTCAGGACCGGGGGCAAGTCGCTACCATCCTAACGCGCTCGCCGTGCGGTGCGACAAGGCGCACTTCATAACGGACTTCTCACAGCCGCTCCCGAGCCTCAAGAGTGCATGACGCCAAAGTCCGCGATGTTCGAAATTGCAAAGGCGCGCGGGTACAACTACCTTTTGACCACCGGAGATTTGCGGCCCTTCAATGGCTCAACAAGCGTCTAGGTAGCCTGGCGCACGACGAGGAGATCTAAAGGTGCACAACAACGGCGTCGAGTTCCACACGCTGAGAAGAGCTCTACCAGCACTTGGCATGTGAGATTCGGCGTTTCATGTAGCATATGCAGGCGTACTGTACCAAACTGCAGTCTGGTTGGAGTTTGCCTACTTTCCGTTTTCAGGTCATGCACACCTGTACCCTCTTTGACGTACCAGTTCTGTTGCATACACGTTCCAACGTTGCCGGCTGCTCTGTCTCATGATAGTTGTATGTTGCCATCGGTACAGCCAGTCGTCGTCGCAGCCTCTTTCGACTGCATCGTGCCGCTGCGGCGACTTCTAGACAGCCCCGGGACGCTGGGTGATGTCCGAAGTCTCAGACATATGGCCCCAAGGCCTCGATACAAAGGCAGCTTTCTACCTAAGAAAGCCGCCTTGTGCCGGCTCGGAACGCAACCCTAGTCGTACTGAAATAATGCGCATTCTTCCTCCTGGTCCTGCTACCACGAACTTTCTGTGAGGCAAATCCCGGAGAAGCGCTCCGGCACGCGGTCGACGACCTCAGTTCCCAAGGCGTGCCCTGTCATCTTTACCCATCCACGATCTGTATCAAACGATGCTGAGCGCGGCGCAGACATCACGACCATCTCGGCTTTGTCTGCAGACACATCATCAACGGCTGAGGGCCATCGATAGGTGAGTATTGGTTGTATCTCATTTGTGCGTGTCGTCTTTCCTAAGTACATTGCAGAGAGCAGATCAATCAGATCGCCGTTGATCTAGACAAGACAAATGTCATAACGAATCCTGCCCGCCTCGTCCGAGGGCCGGACGGACCTATGCCCCCTAAACGTGCTATCACTTCCCTCGCCACCTCGCTCTCCTTCAACGGAAAGGGCTTCGAGTGTTCCCTTTGCCATCGGGAGTTCGTGTCCCTTGCAGCACTTCACTCCCATATCGCCAGTCCAGTGCATGACGAGAAGATATATGTCTTTAACGTCGCTTGTCTTTCTATGCGATCTACGTGGACTAACACATCGTCGGTTTCGTACGATTTGTTTGATTTATATATTCTTGGATAAAACCACGGGCTTTAGATATCAAATGCGACGCATGGTCCGAGTCGTATTCTTTGGGCATTCGTGCCGCCAGAGAAACACGTAACGGTAACTGCGCTCCTTTCTCAGTCTCACCATCCAGCATGGCTACCATAGAACCTGCGTGTTCCCTTCGCAGTCGAACAATGTCTTCAGTGGGAGAGAAGTCAAAATGAGACACGAGAGAGACCAGGATTGCCTGCAGCTCGTAAAGACTGCAGTAGTCCGGCCGTTGCAGTTAGAACAAGGTACGGTCGTTCCCTTTAGTACAAGACTACTCACGCAAATCTCCAGCCGATGCAGCCGCGGACACCAGCACCAAACATCATTCTACAAAGGATTAGCACATATCATGCAGAATTGTGAATTAGTGGGGCGCTCACGTATTAGCATACAAGCCAAAGCCAGTTGGTCCATTCCGTTCCGATTTCAGGTGCCGCTCTGGATTGAACACGTGCGCATCTTCTCCCCATATGGTCGGATCACCGCGAGAGAGATCATTGCTTGAGCACGCCTTAGTGTGTGTGCCATGATAGAACTAACCTGTTGAATCCTGGAATGGAGAGTACAAGACGAAGACCCTTAGGAATGGAACTTCTCGAATCACCTTCCCCGAGCGCGACGTGATCGGCGTGGACAGTGGCAGCACGTCGTTCTCCATTGGCCTCCGATAGAGGTACGGAGCAACAGGATGGAAGCGTATTACCTCTTTGATGAAGGCTTGCAGGAAGGGCATGGCCTCCACATCTGTGAGAGCGATCCCTCCAGCGCCTCGTGCGCGACCATCTTTCCCTGCTGCTCGGATCTCAGCGCGAAGACGATGCTGATATTCCGGGTGCCTGGCAAGCTCAAGGAGTGCGAAGGTCAAGGTGTTCGTCATTGTCTCCGAGCCCGCAAACATGATGATTCGCATCTGTGATGTCATCTCAGAGCGGCTCATCCTCGAATTCGCGTCGGGGGAAACAGTCGCTCGCGCTAAGACCGAAGGAATATCTCAGATCACATCAACAATGACCACACAAAGGACGCCATACCAAAGACGTCCATGAGACCAAGTTGGGCTGTCCCCGGGAGGTTCCCCGTGAGCCTTTGCTCGAGTAGCTCTCCGGCTATCGTATATGCGACTGCGCGGTTGTGACGCAATTTGGCGAAGCCCTTAACGGGCAGATTTCGGTACAATGCCGCTACGAATCGTGGCGTGAGATATTCGGTGAAATAATCAAACACGATCCGCGCGCTCGAGGGGCGAGAGCCAAACGCTGACCTATGAAGGTGGATTCAGCGCGCCCAGGCACGAACATTAAGACTAAAGACATCGTACATAAGGTTCATGTACGACTTTCCAAGCTGGTTGTCAGCATTTTGCAAACATCCAGTATGGTAGTCAAATGCAGCTGCGAAGGAAGACCGTTCAGACGGCCGACGAGAAAATGAGAGAGGACAAACCATCACACACAGTATCTACCATCGCACAGTTTAAGTCATCGGCTATGTTTACGACACTCGATCCACCGGGTGAGCCGTCGATTAGGTCTGTCCATTGTAAGCAGAGCTGTACACGAAACAGCGTAAACTCATGAGTCGAGCTTGGAATAGGGACTTATGCGCACACTCTCCGCGTATTGCACGAAGGTTGGGGAAAACGCCTTGACTACAGGTACTGTGAACGCAGGTTCCATCACTCTTCTCTGCCTCCTATGAGTCGCACCTGGGCGGCAATAGTGACTGTGAACTTCTCTATTTTGTAATCTGTTCCATTGAACTAGATCGTACCATCTGCGCCGTCGATTCCCTCATCTCCGAGCAGCAGAGCAGTCGCTCTGCGCTCTGGTGTCTTCTCGAATGCGTAACCACCCTTCCCCAGGATATAATTTATGGCTTGAGGGTCGCTGACCCAGAGCGCATCCCTCTTCAGGTAAAGTGGTATGCTCTCTGCTCAACTTCAGAGAAATCAAACGTATGTCTGAGGACGTACCCCAAGTGCGTGCCATATACGAGCGACGCCCCCAAAAGCGTTCCGCCATTTGTTATCCATAGTGCCCACTTCCTCCCGGCGTAATTGCTGCCAATTTCCTGGATCACGGAAGATACAAGCTGGCGGATGTTAAGGGCGTTAAAAGTGCTAACCTGTCAAGAAGTAATGTCATTCAGGCTTTGGAATATCGGCAATCGAGATCCCAGTCAGCCGTTTATACAAGGTATACAATAGGACGGTTGCAATGAGCACGGCAAGCGCAAGATAATCCTTCATGGCAGTGCCTCAGAGCATGCAGATTTGCTACGAGATCCCTGTGTAAGAGATTCCCAAGCCAGGCGTAGAAGCCGTGTGAGAGATACAATAACCACGAAATACTGGAAGAATACTGCTGGGGACACCAGACAACACAGTATGATGCGGGAGTAAGCACCATACAACTCACAATCAATGTAATCAGCCAAGGTAACCAAACGTACAGGTTTGAACACAGCGCGGGCAGGTGCCGTTGTCCAGAGCCCGGACACGGTACTCCGACCGTCGTCCGGCAGGGATAGTGTCTTCGATTGGCACTTCGATAACCTTCTTTTCCTCCCGACATTATATGCTGGCCAATCAGAAGGTGGCATTATCCCATGTTCGTGCAATGTCCGGAGTTCTGGCACACCTTCTGAAATACTGCTCGCGGTGACAGCCAACATCGCCTTTGATGACAGTGGGTTCTTGCGTTGTCACGCTGTCGGCACCTGACACCAACCGCATGCGAGCAAGCTCACGCTCGACTACTGTCTCATGTCTCGCCGCAGAGAGCACACGATAACTACATAAGTGTTCAGAGAACATTGATACATCAATCACCCTAAGGGTTGAGCGTACGTCCAGACCTACACCAGCGCGACAAGGCTCGGTTACCAAATATTGGAATTGACGACTCAGCTATTCTTGGGCGTGCTGGAGCTTTGTCTGTTGGACGTCGTACCATGGCAATCCAGAAGCATCTCGCTGGCGCACGGCCATGGTATGAGTTGCTATAGTTAGCTCTGATATGTTCTACTCAACTCTCCTCACGATATAAGGAGCCGGCTTTCTTTCTGCATTGTATTATTCGAAGATGGTCGCCATTTTCGGGTACGCAGATACCATGTCGCTCTTTCATTTGAGAAAACATTGATGTCAAAGGAATAACCCTAGTACAAACTACACAGCATCATCATGCAGTCAGTTCCATGTGCTACTTGCTTACAGGCCATTCGTGGCTATGTTACATGACAGAGAAGAAACCAGGTACATACTACAACCCAGAGTGCTTGCAGATCCGAAATCCGCATCGCAATGGTATGAGACGATGAGGGTGCTATGCACCGCTATGCAATGCCCACAAATACTCCCTCCTGCCTCAGAGAAGCAGACCTTTCAAAGCACTCGACATCGACCCTATTACCTTCTGCATTGGCGCGTTGAATCTCCTGATACCGCACTTCCCGCTTTCAACGTGCTGGCACAATGCACTGAGAACGCGAAACTCTTTACCGCAGCCCTGGAACGCTTTCGGGCACCGGTATATCTCGTCATCATGCGCGGGGCTGACAAGATGCTGGTTGAGACGGTCGAGGGTCTGGAATTGACGGTGACACATGAAACATTCATATGACCTGCCGTTGAACGAGAGCGATGTCGCTATCGACGTGATCAAGGGCCTGGGTGCGCAGGAGCCGTGCGAACCACTCAGAAGGCGGGCGCGATTAGTGATGACATTGGTTTTGTCAAACTCGACCGCGAGCGCGTTGATGCGGGCCCGGTTCATGCCAGACCTGCAAGCGCCAGACTCCAAATGGTTGACTAGGCCCGCCGCCGTCTTGCAGCGCTTGGAGCATTTATGGCCTGGGCAGAGAACGCTCTTCGGCTGGTGGATGGACGATTGTAGGTGAGAGCGCAGGGCCTGCACACTTGCGAAGTACCGGTTACAAGGAACACAGCAATTGTGCTTGTTTATCTGATGTTGCTGTAATCCGTTCAGCGTCGATAGCCCCTGGACAGTAATCAATGGACAACGAGGTCGTCTATAGAAGTGATACATGCATACGGCACCACATATATGACAAGTATGAGTCTTCGTCTTTTTGGACTGCTGTCTGCAGCGGGCGTGCTTTGGCGAGTGTTGTTCATGGTCCTGTAGTGCATGAAGATTGATGAACCAGCGATCACACTGGCCACAATGTGCCATGATGTAGACGATGAACGCAGCGGCGAGCTAGCGCATCACATGGGCGTCTGAGGTGAGCGTACAAGGAGTATAACGGCAGTGCGGTACTCACCTTGCTCACGCGCGGCCACGTCCGATTGCTGTCCTCGAAAATTCCTTGGGCAACGCACGCCGGCTGCACAAGGAAGAGGACACTTGCACTTTCATCGATTTCAGGATACTGTTATATATTGGAGGGGGTGTGACTCGCCCTGATGACCAAGCTTCTTTGATGCGAGGTGTCTAGAATATTGAGAAGACCGTCTCATATCCAATCTTCAAAGATAACGGAGGATCGGAATACGACCGTGGAATATGGCCGGCATGCCCTCATGTGTTCACTTATAAGGAAATGACGACATTATGGTCCACTTACGCATATCACTGTCCACCCTCGAAACTCTCGTCCATATGAGTAGATCTCTGGTGCTCAACCGGTTTTTCGCGCAGCGTACTCGTATTGATCACCAGTAAAGGGATCAATCTTATGCTGACGTCTGAGTCTTATCTCATTAGACACTCACTCACCCTCGTTGAAAGGTACAGCTCACTGTTGAAGCTTGGTATAAGGAGTACAAGATGAAGACCTTTGGGAATGAGTGCATCGCAGATCACGTTCCCGGAGGCATTGTGATCCGATTCGACAGGCAGTGGAAGTTCGACGTTCTCAAGCGACCTCCTGTAGAGACATGGGATAACAGAATGGAAGCTATAGCGTCCTTGATGAAAGCAGAGAGAAGGCATGGAGTCCCCCGTGGCATCTGCGAGAGCAATCCTATCAGCCCTCGGGCAAGTACCTCGCTGTTCGGCCTCAGCTCGGAGACGACGCTGGTAGCCCAAGCAAATGGCGGCATTAGCAATGTTCACAGCACGAAGTCCGACAACCGTGTCTGGATCACGCACTTCGGTCAGTAAGTGAGCGTATCCGGCATCGTCCGAGAACAGGCGTCACGACGGTTAGGTTGGCAGTTTAGCTGCCACCGAACCGAACCGTGAGCCTTCGGCTCTTGGGTTCGTCTTGAGCCATTGAATCGCAATGCCCATTAGTCACGAGAAAATGAGACACCTCTCACTTATGATTGGCTGAGTGCTGTGTTTGGGCCTCCGATACCTAAGTTGAGCGGAAATATCATTTCGCGAAGAAGACAATGCCCTAACCTTAATTTGTTTGAGTCTCGAAAGCTTGATCACCTACTAGGCTACATAGTACACACTCGGTCAGTGACCGAAATGTGAAAGGAGTCCAGACGCGGGATCCGCCTCGAAATCCGTACCCCTCTATTCACAATCTGGCGAACATATGAGATCCTTGATCATCACACTGGTTCAGTACGGGAATCAGCATCGATCAATGCAAATGAGATCTGTACATATAGAGTGCATCGTGAGATCCTGTTGTGACATTGAGGTGTGGAGAGGTGCTTCAAAATATACCGCACTACCATTCCACATTCTCAGCACAATCGCGTGGGCACAGGTCTAGGAGGATTGACTCATTACGTATCGTCTAACCACTCTGCAATCTCGCGCAGTGCCATGGTCCTCTCCGGTTCATGCCAAAACATGCAGATAGCAACATGTGTGACATCGGTCCATTCCATGTACTTCACTGCGTCCTCGCCGTTGTCCGCCCGTATCCTATCCCGCAAGGTGCGCACCTGATCGAGAGCCACCTCCGCATCGCCTACGAATATGCACGTCGGCGGCAGGCTTGCGAACGATCCGGGTGCGACGTCCAGATCGAGAGACCCAGGTGAGATCCACACGCTCCTTGCCGCCGTCTCCAGTGGCAATTTCCCTACTAGTGCCCGCGCGGTGTAGCCGCTCAGGAACACAGGTTGGATGAAGTCCGACCGAGCATTCCTGCGCATAGAGCTGTTAGGTGTAACATGCGTATTACCCCAGTCCACCGCGGGAGAGATCAGCAGCAACCGGCCCGGCGGCGGCAGGCCGGGGAGCTTGGACCTGGCAAGGTAGAGCGCCAGCCCAAACGCTATGTTCCCCCCTGCGGAGTCCCCGCTCAGGACGATGTTCTGGGGCTCGAATCCAACCTCTCGGACAAGAGAATGGTATCCTGCAATAGCATCGATGATGGCGGCTGGGCACGGGTTAGATTGTGGAGGCGCAAGACGACAAGACGAGAGTCGGTACTCAAGTGAGAAGATTCGCGGATTATTTGGGAAATGCTCTAGAAATCCGGCGTAGCACGTCTTCATAAACATGTTCGAAGGCGATGCTGACCATGTCTGTACATTGCCGTATGTTCAGCGCTGCTCTCTCTTACAGTACAAACATTCTACTCACGACGTATGCACCCCCTGTGACCATGCATGCGTTATCAGCTCGGCATAACCAAAATGCAGTCCTGGGCTCACTGTGAATGTGATAAACAACCTTCTCGCCCGCACATGCTTGCTTGCCAGCAGGCACTGTGCCAAGTCGAGGCCCTACCCAGTAACCTCCTGTTTGCCATACGAGCATGGCCAACGATCGGCCAACAGACCAGCTGCGCCTCGGACGCAGTCTCGGTATCAAGTATGCTACCGTCCAGAACGGAAATCGGACAAACAGGAACGAGATGACGGAACCTGCCATGTACAGCGCCCTGAATGGCTGACTGGAAAATGCGAAATACCGCATGACGATGGGACGAGGGCAACGACCAGTTCCAGTTAGAGCCTGTGCTGCTCAACGCGAGCCTGGTAAAAGCACGCTCGCGTAGAGCCCGCATTTGATTAGCGAACAAATGAATCAATTGATGACACCGGGGCCCTTGGAGAGGTCGCAATCAGCGTGAATCTGATACCGCCAATGATTGGTGGCGTTCCTTGTTAGCATCGTAACCTGCGTAATGACCACACTGTTGATGACCGATCATTTGGATGGAGAACGCTCGGACTTCGAGACCTGAATGAACTAGAAAAATAATGGCAAGGTGCGCCAGCTAAGCATCGAGTCCGTAGATCTAGACTACAGTCCACATCAGGGAGACAAGCACTACTCTGCCGCGAACCTTGTTATGGCGGATGGTTCCGCAGTTTGCCCCTGATGGCTGTCAGCCCATATTTGTTGACGTACCGTTCGTCTCGCACAGCTGGAACGTCCATTATCATTTCCATTGGCCAACTGGTCTAGTGAAAGATGCGTGTGCAAACTCACTGTTTCAGGTATGCTTAGAGCACCTTTGCCGCGCACTGTATATAGGCAACGACATCTGTGCACATCTGTGCAAGTGATTGACTTGAGCAATCCGGAAGAGGCCTTCGGGTGCATTTGACGGTCACTGATCAAGACACAGTCAGTGATCATCATCGCCTGTACGGTCCACTGTCTTGCCGCCTTGATTAGGTTCGGACACATCTCCCCCGGCTCGGCAAACCCGTGACAGATTTATAGTCGCCCTTGAATTGGGCCTCATCCGCTTATCGATATTCTGGCATTGCGGGTGTTGATCTTGCGACTAAGGTCAACAAACACAGAACACATCCATGTTTTCACTCAGCGAGCTACTGATATGCTACACATACATATCACAAGTATGCACCGCTCGCGACTCGGACATGATCTGGCTCGGTAGTCGTTATTGCGACTTGATATGAGCTCATGGCTTTACAGATAAGACCACTGTCTGTGTTTCAGTTCGAGCGCTGATCAAATCTTGTACGTAAATTAGGGCTTCGCGAACATAGAAGCGCTCCGTACTCCATATCGGCGAGGAATTCTTATGAGGAACATGAGGGCTAACGCTTCATTGTGGGTTCAGCCACAGGCGACAAGCTAGGCACACGTGACGCGAGCTGACTTCAGGCGAACAAGAAAAGGGAAATCCAGGTACTCGCAACGTATCGAACCTCGCGGATGGTGAAGGGTATGGGAATGCACCAAACGATCTACCACGCGCTTTTCTCCAGTAGGCACCCACGGATTGGACGGATAGGTAAGGTGTGACCGTCGCCGCATCGACTGGGCGGCGTTGCGCCGCTTTGTGACTGCCTAAGCAGCTTCTTTAGTGTGGCCGAAGGTCCGACAAATTATATGTACCACAACCGCTCGTCCTAGGCATACTTAGAACGCTGAGTCCTGTAAAGCCTCAGCCCAAGCTTTCGGGATGCAGCTCCCAGTCCAACTTAGCTCACCGCTGGCGCTCGCGGTCCTGTCAATCGCTACATGTCAATTAGCCCTCGTATGGTGGTATCAACGCAAAAGAACCAACCCGCTTCCGCCAGGTCCATCAGCGTTGCCATTCCTTGGTAATGCGCACCAAATCCCGCTGCAGTACCCCGAGCGAATATTCAGTCAATGGGCCAGGACATACGGTAAGCATATCGTCGTCGTACGCGTTATTTACTGACTACATTGCTACCAGGGGGTGTGATGTACTTGAGACTATTCAAGAAGTCCGTCCTTATACTGGACTCAGTTAAGGCAGCTCAGGACCTGATGGACAAGAGAGGGGCCAAATTTTCCGACAGACCCCAGTTGACGCTCATCACCGATGTGTGAGTGATGGTGATCTGCCAATCTCATCGAGTTGCTCAATTCCGGCGTCAGATTTGCCTTTAAGCCGATGATGTTCACTATGCCGTACGGCGATTTGTGGCGTAGGCACCGAAAGTGGTATCAAGCTTCTCTGGAATCCAAGGCAGCGCTTGACACATATAATGCTGTACAAGAGATGGAGACATGTACGCTGTTGTCGGCTCTCGTGTCCGACTCAGAGCACTTTGCCGACCAGGTCAAGAGGTACGCCATTTGAATTTCCAAGCTTCCACATTATTGAGGCCAAATGTCCTCAGATTCACCGGGGCAATTCTGCTAGAGATAGTCTACGGACACGCTGTTACGTCTGTCAAAGACGACCTCATACGCCTGTCAGATGAAATGATGACTCAGGCCGTCAGCGCCGGAAGTCTCGTCGCGACATTGCTTGACTTCTTCCCCTTTCGTACGCTGCGACTTGTTCTCTTCCGATTCAGCTATTCTCATATATCCTTCCTTAAGTTATGCATATCCCGGAGTGGTTCCCGGGCGGCGGATTCAAGCGAGAAGGCGCGAGAGTGAGGCATCTCATGCGGCAGCTACTCGATGTCCCATTCAATGAAGTCCAACAAGCTATGGTTGGTCATTTGACAGTACAGTAGGATCGGCGACTGGCTTACGGTTCAGCTCGAGGGGTCAGGCAAAGCATGCCTCACTACGTACATGCTGGAGGAGCAAGCGGAGCACGGCGACTTGACTCCTGACGACGTGGACAATATCAAGGGCGCAGCTACCCTTTTGTTCATTGGTGCGTGCATGTGTTCCAGTCTCATACCCATATTTGACTGAGTTTCTATCAGCGGGGACGGATACTGTGAGCATCGGATGATACGCGGAGAAGATTCTCATTGACGTATAGGGCGCAGACAATCACGACATTGCTAACGTTCTTCCTCGCAATGGTGCTTCATCCCGAAGTCGTGCACAAGGCGCAAGCCGAGATAGATCGGGTGGTGGGCCGTACGCGCCTGCCAAGTCTCATGGACAGGGACGCTCTCCCTTACCTCGACCAGGTGCTGAAAGAAGTATACCGGTGAGGCTGCAATTCTGGAGATGAGGGTCGTCCTCACTCAACCTTGTTCTCTGAAGATGGAATCCTCCGGTACCCCTTGGTATCCCCCACCAAGTTCGTGATGACGATGTCTACAACGGCCGCCATATACCCGGCGGGTCGATGGTGGTGTCGAATATATGGTAGGTAGGCGAGCCTCGCACACTGGCTTCACTTCACCAAGCGACGCGTGTCTACAGGTCTATGTCAAGGGATCCAGACACCTATGAAGATGCAGACCGGTTTTGGCCCGAACGGTACGAAGGCAAGTCGTCCGACGAACTCGCCCGGTCGGATCCAAGGCGGATTGTATATGGGTTCGGCCGCAGGTAAGACTGGGTCACGTTGTGGATCATGGACAGTGATAACAATTGAACCGTGACCTTAACGTGAGCAGGCTATGCCCAGGACGCTTCTTGGCGGACTCGAGTATATGGCTTGCCGCAGCACGCGTCATAGCGACGCTGGACATCCGCAAGGTCCTTGATGCCGAAGGGAAGGAGATGACTCCGAGCGCGGAATTTATATCCGGGGCTGTCAGGTCAGTGCCATCGTCCACATAGTATGCCTAGGTACAACCGCCCTCATCACTGTTGACAGCCATCCGAAGCCCTTTTCGCTGGATATCCTGCCACGCGATGAAGTTGCAGCGAAATTGATTGCCCAGTTGGACCCTAATCATTTATTCAGTGTCCAGGGTGAAGCCATTTAGTGGCAGGGTTGCTGACAGTGGCCACTGCCGTGAGCCTTTTTACAACGTAGTCATAATGTTATATCTCGTGGGCTTCATTCATCTCTAGCTGATCAAAGATGTCGTGACAAAATCGAGCGCAACCTACGCCTCGTTCAGGTGCTTCTGTCTTCTGACGTATTAAATGTGATGCGATCCCGGAAACCTGTGGATGAACCATCGCCTTGAGCGGCGGTAGCGACGGCCACGAGTGGGTGAAAGCCATGTCCTTTTGCGTTATCCTCATCATCTTATCCCCACGGTATAACGAACGACTGTGGTCCGATGGCATTCTAAACCGGACGCACGCTCCGAGGAAGTCATGCATCCTGACTCATTCCACCACAAGCTTCACGATCTAGGCTGCTATGGGCACTGACAATCCAGGCAGATCGTGCATAGTGACGCGTGAGCGCGATGACAAGATGTCCATTGACTACGTTTTCTAGGAGCGAGCCTATGGTATGTATGAAATATTTGGATTCATGCGAGAGCATCGAGCAAGGACAAGCCCTTCATCTCGAAGGGAGAGTACAGTGAGGCTGCCTGTAAATGAAAATTCCATTTCATTGCGAGTCTCGACAATTGCCGTACCATGGAAGAGCGTCATGACATTCTAATCCGGACCACGAGGTTAATCGCCTCCAAGGGCGGCCTCGCCCTGTGACCAGTTCTCAAAGGCCTTCGCCGGATTCGCCGTGTTAACAAGGGCCATCTCGTGTACCTCCCCCGAGAACGGCGCCGAGCCTCAGGCCTCATCTCCGAATCATCGGAGGCCAGTACTTGGTCCGCAGCGCTACGCTTGAGCACGCGTTTTTAGAAACGTCTGTTCAACGGTCCACGATCGGCGAGCGCAACGCATAGAGTCCGTTACGCAGTACGAGAAATGGAGGTTCTTGCACAAAGAACGCAAAGTATACCGCACTCCATATCTGGAAAGCAAAACTCGAACATGGTGAAGGAGCTATAGACCGTACTGGGAATAGCAGCTCTTGTTCTTGGAGTGTCGACGCAGATCATTGACGATAGCGCGAAATACATATATATATATAGCCTCGGGTAAAGTAGAACACACGAGAAAGCGTGTGTCGGCGGGCATCGGTAATCTCCACCTCGACCAGGGGATATGGGGCAAAGATACGGCCCGCAGGTAGCTCTGCCACCGTACTACTATGAACTTAACGACGCTTCAGTTGAGCCAGCCAGGAGGAGACTTGTGGCGACGTACCACAAAGGCTATATTGACTCCCCGCGGAACGGAGGGACCCACTGCCGAGTTGGGCGCACACAAGAGGGAGCATCGCGCGAGCTATCATTAGAGAAATGTGAAACTATCATTACAGCTAGAGCACGTAGAGTAAGTATGCAAAAAACACAGCATCGAGTACACAGTGTCCAACGCGGTTGTAAAAGCGGGTGTACACAGGCAGGAGGGTTGGACGAGAACCTGGCGAAACGTGCGCGGGACACAGGGCTCGAAACAAACAATGAGGCAGTGGAGACGGACAATAATGTTCATGTGTCGTTCTCCATGACCTCCTTCTCGTATTTCTTCTTCATCACGCTCACTGTCACTGGCGTGAGTGTGGATGGACAAGCACACCGGACTGTCACGAACCTTCACGAGAGATCTGCCCGGACGACAGCCAGCCCTCCGGGAACGCGCTGACGATCTGACGCCTCATGAGCCCGCTATCCAGAGCCCAACGACACCCATCACACGCACCTTCTGATACAGGCTCTTGCGCACACCCTGATCGCTCACCACCTGGTTGGACCCCTCGAGCGCGCTGCAGAGAACGCAAAACGCATCGTCAGCGCACGGCACACGCGGAGGCACGCGGGCTCGCCACCCACTTCTTCTCGTTTTCTATCCGACAGCACTCGTTGCTCAGGCACACGAGCTGCCAGATGATGAACTTCATCGCGTCCGTCAGCCGATATCGTTTCTGCGGCGCATGCGTGTCCCGCGCGCCCCGCGCGTTCGGCGCCCCCGCCCCGTCCTCGTGCTCCAGCCCCGTGTCATTCCCGCCGTCGTCGACGGATGGCCGCGCCGCCAACGCAGGAGTCTCCAGCTTCGGCGTCGGCTGCGAGTCCGACGCGGCCGGCGTGCCCTCTGCCGAGTGCGCCACGGAGCCGCCCTCTGCCTCCATCTTGGCGCGTTCTTGCCGTTTCTCTGCGACGGACAGGTCAGGGATGGCGCCAAGGGCGAACAAGGGCGGACGGCGTACCCCACGCAACCACGCTTCTCTCCCACTCCTCCTGCGCTTTCGGGAACCCCTCCTCTGCCAGCACTTTGAGCTCGTCCAGCAGCGCCGTTTGTCGCTCCAACAGCAGTTTCGTGTGCTCCTGCCAGACCGTCCGCTTGATCAGTTTCTGTATGCGCGTTGTCAGCGACCGCCATCGACATCACCAGACTCGCGACTCGCGACTCACGCTCATCGTGAACTTGTTGTACGGGAACAACTGCGGCATGACGTTGAAAAAGTTGTCGTTGTACTGGCCCAGCAGAATCGCCTTGAGCGCGATCGACGCGAGCATAGGCTTGAGGCTTTGCGGGAACTTGCCCTTGACCTCCCAGTTCTCCTTGGCGATGGCCGCACGGAGCTGATCAAACGCCTGCTCCAGCTCGGGAGGGAACGGTTGCTTCGCAGGGTGATCAGATGCAAGGTCGCAGGAATGGCGAGGATGACCTACAATCTCGACGGTCTTCCGCCGCTTCTTCGACACGCCGTCCTGCGTGCTCAGCACGCTTGGCGTTGGGCTCGCCTTGCGCTTGACGCCGCCGCCGGCCTCCTCGCCGTCCGAGTACAGCGGTATCGGCGACGCGCGCGTGCCGTGCTCCGACTTGGGCTTCCGCGGGCCTGCGCTTGCGCTTGCGGGCGGCTTGGACGAGCCTGCGAGCGACGGCAGCGAGAGCGAGGAGGCCAGCGGCGCGGCGGAGAGCGCGGCGGTGACGGAGGCAGCGGGCGCGAGGATGTTGACTTTCTTCGATTTCGGCTTCTTCGGGGTCCTAGGGGAGAGGGGAGCATCAGCGTGTACCGCAGCGACAAGGAGGGTGCGCGCATTACACGAGCTTATTCAGGAGGGCGACTTGGCCGCTCGAGACGTAAAAGCCCTTCTGCTTCGTCTGCGCAAAGTGCGTGCGTTGGTCTTGTGCGAGCTCCGAGTCGTCGATGAACGGGTCGTTCGTGTCGTAGTACTCGGATGCGGCGTTCTTTCGCTGCGAGTTGGGGTGTCAGCATACGAAGAACGCATTCAAGAGAGCGGGATGACATGCGCAGTCCAAAGGTGAGAGGACAGGAAGAACACGAGTGGATTGCCATAAAGGTAAACGGAGAGCAAGGAGCAGGCGTAAATGAAGGGTGTACCACGTCATGGATCTCAGAGAGATAGGGTCATATGTACGAGGAACACATTCAAAAGGGGAGCTACGTTTGCAAGAGAGGGCGTGATGGCGTGTACCAAGGAAAGGAGGAACATGAGTGGAATGCTGTTGATGTACACAGAGAACAAGGAGCAGGGAGAAGTGATGGATACCACAGAAGATAGAAGTCGGGGTGTAATGAGGAGAGACAGCAAGAAGAACTGTTGTTATACAGTCCACAAAGAGTGCACCAGACAGGCGAGACTTTGAATGGCGTTGATCAAGAAAGAAGAAAGATTCATAGGGACGACAGGCAGATGGACTTGATGTCCACGGCCGGGCTTTGGAGCTCAAACCTGCCGGGCCTTGCTTTGCGGAGACAAATATAGCCCAATGCAAGCCCTCGAACGGCGGGTGGATGGAGGAGCGCAGGCGGAGAAAGGAAGAGAAACAGAGAAGAACCGCTGTCATACAGTCCCAGAAGAGTGCACCAGACAGGCGATGCTTTGAACGACATTGGTCAAGAAAGAGATAGAGAGTAAGAGGGACGACAGACAGATGGTCATAGAAGATGAAAGACGATGCGGAGGACAGATAGGTGAAATCGAGGTCACGATGAGATAGTAACGCAACGGTGATCTAGATGCAGTTCCCTTTGAGTGTAACTCACCTTCCTGCGTTTCCGTTTGTCCTTTTTTCCATCACCCTCGTCGTCGCCCTCGCTATGGCTATCATCGCTGGTGTCGCGCTTCGTTGGCGGAGGAGGCGTGGGAGGCCGCTGCCCCGTCGCCTTGCTGAGCACCGAGATGTCGACCTCATAGTCGTCGGGCCCGCCCAGGGGTATGTCGAGGCGAATGGTCTCGAGCGGCGGCGCGGGCGGTGGCGGAGACGGCGACGGCGAGCGGGGAGCAGCGGACTTGGTTGACTTTGGTTTGGCGCCCACCGCAGCCGAGGCAGGCTTGCCTGCGCCTGTGACGCTGGACGAGAGCCGTACTCTTTTCTCCTTCACCGCGACGTCTTCCTCGATCTTGACGACGCCGTTTGCTCTTCGTGACGACGGCTTGGCGAGGACGGCGGAGGCGGAGGGGGCGGGATCGGCGGCGGGGGGAGTGTCGTCGTCGTCGATGATGATGGGCGAGAGACGGGGCGCCGATGGCGAATGCGACGTCGACGCCTCGCGCAAACTCGCGCTCTCGCTCGTCGCGGCGTCGCTGGGCATCGTACGGCTGCTCTGCTGCGCGGGGGGGCCCAGGAAATCGCTGGGGAGGAGGATGGAAAATTGCCTAAAAAGGCAAGTTTCTGGGGGAGGTGGAGGGTGGAGGGAGCGGCGGACGACACCCCCCCCAGCGGGTGCGAGTAAATATTCTCCTAACCATTTGGCAGTTTGCTGGCGCAGAATCGGCGCGGCCGCTGCGAATGTGTTCCTGCATTTTGATTGGCTCGGCAGTTCCCATCTACGACGCGCCTCCTCTTCCTCCTCCCACTCTTCCTAACTCCTTGCACTATAGCGCCTCTGTACATTCCCGCCCTCTCGCCTTGCGAACTTGAACAAGTCTGTAAATATGTTCTGCACATCGTCAGATAGGATGAGATCTCGTCGTCGCCGTCTGCGACGTGACCACTGCAGTCGCATGCCGCAAACATCCTGTGCCGACAGATGTCCACACGCGCAACCAGCCAACCTAGTAGTCTTTGCGTGCTGATTTCTTGATGGGCAACTCCTACACTGCTGTTCTGCTCGATTTACAGTCGCACGAGCAGGCACCGCCGCCCTTCTCAATACTATGGTTTACCAGTGGATGGCCCCCCCCTCTTGATGGCCAGGTAACACTACGTCACATCAATGTGACGATGCCGATTCAGAGATCCGCTCGGCCCACAGGGCCGGAGCCTGAACTTTTGCTCAGTGGCGTGCGGCTCCATGGTGATCGACAGGCCCATTTTGTAACTCCGCTCGCGTCTGTTGTGGCGGTTGTGCTCTCATGCGTGACATCGCCATCAGACCCCTCGAAAGAAGGGACTCCTCAACAACTCATCCATTCGCTCTGATTCCACTTGGAGGTGGAAGCAGGCATACGAAAACATAGGTGTACATATAACTTCGAGGGCAGGGGGGTGCCCAATTGCTGCACATCACAAACCTGGCCATCGAGAGGGGGGGCCATCCGCTGGTAAACCATAGTACTTGTGAGTCCTCCACCCAACTTTACAAGTTCTGTTCCGCCAGCATAACAGCTACAAATAGGTTTATATGTCTATGTCTAATATTGCACATCAAATACAACCCCCGTAGGTCACCTCTCCGGTCCAGCCCAAGTCCATTCCATCGCAGCTAGGGGCCTTCGGAGCCTCGGATTCGGAACTAACTCGGAGGCTGAGGTCGGAGCGCTCAGGTATAAGCGCTTGTGTTGACGCGGTCACATGGTCCAGGCCGCCCCACATGGGCGCGTCGCGTTATCGCGGCGCGTCACGCGAACGGGAACAAGGAGGTTCGAGTGTTGCGCCTACGCTGGCTCATTCGTACACCGAAGGCGGACTTACGCATGGCTTCGTGCTGGCAAGCGATTCTCGAGCGAGATGTTGGCCTATAGCTCTACTTGTCTACCTGATGAGAGCATCCTATCAGTGAGGCGCTCTTCTGTCCCAGCGACTGCGCTGACCATTCATCCGACGGAAATCATGTACGCATTTGCGAAAATCATCTAATTTTTCTCATTTGCGCTTCATCTGGGCTCGGGACGAGAGCGCTCTGGACCTGCGGGCGTGCGTTTCATGATAGGCATGCAATCATTCTATGCAGTCGCGCCGACTCGTGTGCCGCGTTCGAGTATTTCAACATCGTATTCGAGGCCTTCCCTAATTGTGGAAATACAGCGCAAACAAGCCCCTCTGAGGCGCCGTTCGCTTCTTCCCCCACTGGCGTGACCAGCATGCAGTAAGGAATCTCGGCTTACAGTTCATGGTATGATGCATTTGCCTTGACTGTCGCTCATGTCCATTCTGGTGATTATGCTCGCAGCCGCCAACCAGAAGTTCATGTCGGCGAAGTACCGACCGGGGCGGATTCTGCAAAGCGTATGAGCTGGCCAGATGGTGCAATTGCGAGGTGAATGCATGGCGCGCGGCTCATCGGCGACAGAATTCAAACGCAGACTTCCGCGGGTCTTCGCCCAAAGCCGCTAACGTTGGCTGAGAGGTCGGCGAATCGCTCAAGTCGAAATGGCGCAACGACGGCGCCTAAGCATGTGCTCTCCGTCGTCCCCAGTCTGAGCGATGCATTTCACGTCTCTTCAGCGAGGAAGCCGGGGTGGCGTCTCATATCACGAAATAAAAGGACCGGGCGCATTTGATCTACGCAAGAAAAAATATCAGAAGATTGTCGACAGACCAGTCGTCGTCAATGGAGCTTGTGTGAGTGGTACGCCTGCCTTCGTACAGTGCAAGTGACTGACATAGTATCGTGTCGACGCCCGCTACTGATGTACAATCCTATATAGATGAGCTGTACCCACGCAAGCCAATGACGCTCACCAAAGTAAGGCGCCCCGGCCGCGGCCCTGATACCTCCTCTTTTCAGATCACCCTCCACGGGCTTATGCATGCACGTCGTCGTGAATGGCGGTTTGGCGCCCCCCGATGGCAAATATACCATGATGGCCGCTCTCACAATGCCATAAGGTTCGCACACACCCTCTTTGACATAGGAGCGAACCACGAGGGTATGGCGCTTGAGGCTGACGCCAGGCATATACGCAGATATGTGTTTCACTGAATGGCAGCGCTCACGACGACACAGTCCCATTGCTCGATGAGCTGAAAGAGATAAACTCAGCTGTAAATATACCAAGGGTGGCGACCTCATTGGTTGTAGCCTTCAGGGCGGCGGTGAATGCTCGTCATTTCTACAGAACGATATGGACCACCGGGATACAGCCGCGGTGATGAGAAGCTCTGGCCGAGTCAAGCGCGGACAAACTGGGCGCTGTGTGCCAGTACAATGATAACTGGCGACCTTGCATATATCGGATTCCTTTCACCGAAACATCAATAGAGTATCTTCAAGCTTTCAAGGTGCGTCTGTTAAATGCGTACCGTAGACCTTTTCCCATTCTGTGAAGGCACGCTCATGGTACTCTATGGACAGTCAGTTGGCGTACATTGCCTAGCAGGGGTACTGATATAGGCCCGGGGGCATCTGGCGACTGGCTTAGTGTGAGCGCTCATGCAGGCGAAGCTTCACTGATGCAGAATCCGACCTCCTCGGCTTTATCAGCCGACATAACATGAGGCTAACGTAGCGGACCCTTAGACACTTCTTGTTGGTCTCTTCTTCACTTGCGCAAGTAACTCCCTGATGATGAGACAGACTTCGTTGATGCTCAGTTGTTATCATCTAACACTGCGAAATGATTGAAACACTGGAAGAGGCACGTTGCGTGTGTTTAATCAAAGTGCCGGAGGCGGTTCTATCTTTCATATCTTGCTATAAAATCCTTTTCTCTTGGGGGCGACTTCGTCCCCTCAACATGAACCTCGAGCCTAACACGAACATCGGATGCTTCTTCATTGGAATTATAATCGCTACCCCGTGAGCGTAGCCCCGCTCGATCGGCAATATGCTGCTAAGCGCATCGCTGTCAGGCTATATGGTCTTACTTGTGCTCAGATTATGTACTATGTTCGCGGCTATCCGGAGGATTGGATCGGGCTGAAGAGCCTAGTAAGTTGCCATTCCTGCAGGTGTATTTCCGACCATTTGAAAGAATCTGGCGGTTAGGTTGCTTGTTTGTTGTATGTTTTTCGCTAGTACAATATTCCGCGATGAACGTTCGAGTCCGTCAGCCTCCTCGATACCGCGACGTCGTTCATGTCGTTTCAGGTAAGGCAAACCATCAGCTCCAGCAACCATAAACCGACTAACATTTTTCAGTTTCCCTGGCGTAAGTTAGTTGAGGGCCACGGCAATTTTCTCGTTCTCACGCGCTTGGACAAGTATACTCCCAGACCTTATCTTGACGGACTTAGCTGATCCATCGCCTATACGGTCTTTGAACGCCGTTCTGTGGGTCGTCTTGCAGAAGGGATTATATTGACTAAATATCATTCTCTCCGTCAGCCACTTATTACGCTGCATCAATTTGTGCAATTTGTGACGCCAGCCCTTGACAGGTCCTGATTGTGATCATTGTACAAGTGTATGTGTTATCGGTGATCTTGATGATCCATGTCTGTGCCTAAATCTTTACATCCAGGTATATTGCCCTTGGATGTGTACACGGTATATGCATAGGAGGCGTAGAATGGTCAGCGGCAGCAAAAAAAGAGGAACTGAGTTTTCTAAAGTATTGTACATCAGAAAGTGGCAGAAGCGGCGCAAATAATTGGAAGATAGTAGGCTGCTAGGTACATAGTAAGATAATTGTGCAAAGGCATCGTCCATAAGTCTATTCGAACGATGAAGGATTCGTGAATTCTGGGCGTCGCTTAGATTACCTGTGAGAGCATCGTCAACAGGGCCAACCATCTCCGGGAAGGGCTCCGCTCGCCTCACAGTACCAAATTCCCCTTCAGCGCGCTCGACATAGTCGAGATGACCTGCTGCATTGGGTCGTTGAATCTACGTATCCCACACTTCTTACCCTCCACATGATGGCACAGTATGCTAAGGGCACTAAACTCTTTGCCGCATCCCGCCCATTCCTTAGGACATCTATACATCTTCTCGTCATGAGTTGGGCTAGCGATGTGGTCATTGAGGGCCGCGAGTGTCACAAACTCGCGGTGACAAAGGGAGCACTCGAAACCGTCTCCGTTGAAAGAGAGTGCGGTAGCGGGGGAAGTGACAGCGCGTGGCGGGGGAATGGGTCCGTCCGCCCCTTGTACGAGGCGCGCAGGGTTTGTAACGACGTTCGTCTTGTCGAGATCGACGGCGATATGGTTGATCTGCTCTCTGTTGAATTTAGCACGACAAGCTCCCGACTCCAGATGCGCAACAAGACCCGCAGCGCTCTTGAAGCGCCGTATGCACTCGCGCCCAGGACAGAGAATGGGCCTATCAGTGTGCTCAAACGAATGGGTTTCGAGGTCAGATCCGTTCTCGAACGTTTTGTTGCATTTGAAGCAGAGGCTATGTATGGCAACTTGATGCTTTCGCAGCCTAGCCTGAGTGATGAATCCCTGGAGTAATAATGTGTCGGTCAGGAGGGACAACGTCAAGTGAGAGCTACGTACAATGTTGCAGACCCAGCATAGATTGAAGTCTTTGAGATGTATACTTTTGTTGTGAGCCTTGAGCCCTGAGGGACTGTAGAAGCTTCGGTTGCATGCGTCGCAGTGTGCCATATTCAGGGACGAACGTAACTGAGAACATTGCATTTGGATGTTGCCTCAGGATATAAAAGAGTCAAATACAGCGCAACAGAACGCTCACCAATTAATATTACTCGCTCGTTGCTTACCGCTTCACAGACAAATGGAAGGTAGGCTTTCGCTACCAGAGGGATGATAGACGATAGCCGCAAGCTCAGAGTCCTGTAGCGCAGCCTTCAAGCATGTACACGATGTGCCAGCTTGCTTCTCCGGAACTTGCCTCAGCAAACGTGCTCAAGAAGAACTAGCAACGTGACCGTTGGAAAACTGCCCAACGTATTGAATAACCTTCACGGATCGGAAGCGAGGTCTTCCGGCCCAATAGACGACCCACTACTGTCGCGTATCATAATTGTGCAGCGTGGGGTGCCTTCTCCCATGAAGCCACTAAGATAGGACAGGGACTTTACGGAGGTTACGCTGTCTCGGAAAATCTGAAAGCCTCCATAGTGTGCTTGAACGAGTTGAACCTTGCGCCTTCCTTCCCATACAAGACGATAGCTGATGTCAATGAGGATACAATGTAATCTGCACGGATCGTAATGGCACCAGCAATCAATGCTGATTACACCGTGTACACGAATCACGTTGATGCAGGTCAAGAGACCGCTCAGTGTACAGAAGGTAGAGTGAAGAATGGAGGTACAGTCAATAAATACCATGCACATCCTCGAGGGGACAACAGGCATTTTACGACCACACTGCTCGCAGTGCAGTGCAGACGTGCAGACGGAGTATACTTCCGCCGGCCCGTTAGTGTATAAACTTACCTACCGCCGTCGTCACCTCGCTAATAACGTTCTGCATATGACGGTTGAATCTGCGGATGCCGCACGTCTCACTCTCGACATGCTGGCAGAGACCGCTGAGCGTCCGGAACTCGGCGCCGCATCCGTCCCAAAGCGCTGGACATTTGTAGATCTCGTCATCATGCGCGGGACTCGCGAGGTGCTCGTTGAGCCTGCCGAGGGTTTTGAACGCGCGGTGGCACAAGAAGCACTCAAACTGAGTCCCGTTGAATGAGAGCGAGGTCGCGATCGATACCACTGGGAGCTTAGGCTGCATGTGCCCATCGGGCCCTGTCAACAGGCGCGAGGCGTTCGTGACGATGTTTGTCTCATCGTAGCGGACGGCGAGCTTGTTAACATGGTGTCGCGTGGTGCGTGATGGGCAAGCGCCCGACTCGAGATGGTTCACGAGTCCGGCGCCTGAGAGAAACAGTTTTGTGCAGCCTTGTCCCGGACAAGGTACGGTCCTCTCCTTGTGCAATGATGACTTGAGATGCATCTGCAGACTCTGATGGCTTTTGAAAAGGCGATTGCAGTTGACGCAGCAGTGGTGGGCTGCGACGCGATGGTCGACCAGCTCTTGAGGACCATGAAACCGCTGTAGAGGAAGCGTGAACAAGCAGATGCACTGCGATACACGTTAAAATGTACCTCGTAGCAATTCGGACATTGGAAGTCCCTATGCACGAAAGACGCCTTGGTATGACGCTCGAGCGCATTGGCATCCACAAACCAGACATTGCAGAGTTGACATATCTGTCCATTGAAGACTGCCATATTTATCATCACCTGATTCATCGCGGCCATGTGATTCCATGCTGCCATATAATTCCATGCTGCCATGTTGTATGCTGCCACATACATAGCGTACTCTGCCATGATGGTGCACTTTCTTCGGCCATTCAAGAGTGCGTTAGGTAGACCATGATGTAGAGAAATCATGCTGACGCACCTGGGATTTGTATGAATGCGAGTCGTGTAAGTGTTTTCTACGATTGTTAACGTGTGTGCGGACGCTGATGGCGCTGAGCGAGCATGAATTAGTGCGGAAAGTGCAAAGGTTTAGAGACGTACACACCAGTGGCCAAACCCAAGCTATCTCTTACTCCTGCTCTCTATTTTCTTCACGGACGGGTATTGCGTGCAGAAGTGGACCAAGAGGACGGATAATCGCGCGAAGACGGACTCGCGAGCAGATAGCCATCTGAGCGCCTATAGAAGCCTCTCGATAAGGAATCTCAGTCATAGTAAATTGAAAGCCAAATGTGGGAGCTGGTGAGGGCTGACGACAGGCCGATTACCGGGAACATTAATAACCTATTCCACAGACTGATAAATACACAACGGGCAAGGGAGTCGCCCATTTCAGCCAAAGCAAAGAGCATTGCAAATCGCTACCAACCTCAGAGCTGAGTGCCCAATCACCGTCAGGCATAGGTAGTTTTGTACCGAGAGCTTTGACTTGACCGGCGACCTGTGACACTCGGGTCGTGGGCAAAGCACGCCATGTCAATTCATCACGAGGTTCTCTCGAATATAACTGCCAACGGCTGAACGCCACGACCGAGATCAAGACTATCGGGCTCCTGCTACGCCTTGCGGGGATCGTCTCTTGTGTCGAGTTTGTCGTGGATCCATCCTTCGGGCTGAGGCTATCCCAGCGGATTTGCAGTCATTATGACCATGGCTGAGACTTGCGAGCAATGTGCATCGGCTACTTGTCAACTGCTCAGTGAGAAGTCAAAGATGCATGCCAATGCATCAACAAGTACAGGAATATCAATGGGACTCAATCGTTGCTTGGCTTGAACTCATATCCGAAATTGACACATGCGAAAGCGAATATGAGGATAGGCCGGATTCATGCTCGCATCGTTCGCAACACTCTATCGGCTCTAGAAATATGATTGATTGGTCTGCCTATTCACGTAAGTCAGTCGATCACAGGCGTATATGACTTGTTGAAGCTGTAGGATGACAGGGAACGCCAGGAGCTCACAGGAATTGATCTGTGGTCTAGAACCAGCCGCCGTTAACTATTGAATGATTCAAATACAGTGGCTAGCTGTTTTTCCCATAAAGAATCCTGGCGACTTGAATGAGGCCCCAAGAACAAACAAGGAGTTCCTGCGGCGATCGGCAACTCGCGGCAGCGGAGCGTGTATCACGTGAATCAAACGCGTACGCCGGAGACGCGTCGAAACAATGCGCTCATCTCCAAGGGTCTTCACCTTGTACTCGTTATACCGGGCTTCAATAGCCTGGCCGTATCTTTTGACGTGGGAAAGCCAGTGTCTAATGAGATAAGTTTAAGGCTTCAGTTGGAGTAGGAAACGGCAACTCTGATACCAATTAGATGAGAATCCTTTACTGGAGATCAGTACGGGTGCTGCACATGAGATACGTGGATACAACTCAGTGAGCACCAGCGATCCACTCATATGGACGAGATTTTTGAGACTGGACAGGAATACACATAAGTGAACTTTGAGGTCATGAAAAACGGTTGATTTCCTTCCAAGTGAACTCATGCCGGCATGTCGGTCACATTCCGCGGTCATATCTCGAGTCTATGTTATCTGTGAGAAATTGTATATGAGACGGTTTTCTTGGTCTTGTAGACATTGTGTATCAAAGAAGCTTGGTTATCATGGCAAGTCACACCTCCTCGAATATATACTGGTATCTTGAGATCAATTATAGTGCAACTGTTCTCTTCTTTGTGCAACCGGTGCTTGTTGCCCAAGGAACTGTCGATGATAGCAATTGGACGTGGTCGTGCGCGAGCAAGGCGAGTGCCACACTGTCGTTTCATCCCTTACACGCTCATTCAGACGTCCATGTCATGCGCTAGTCCGCTGCTACGTTCGTTGTCTACACCATGGCGCATTGTAGCCAGTGTGATCTCTCGTTCGTCGATCTTCATGCACCGCAGGACCATCAATGACACTCGCCAAAGCACGTCCGCTCCGAACTGCAGTCATCCGACAAGACGAGGACTTATGCATGTCATATATGTGGCACTGTATGCTTACATCAATTCTTGGAACGACCTCGTTGTCAATTGATTACTGCCCAGGGGCTGTCTACGCTGAACGGATTACAACAGCATCAGATAGACAAGCACAATGACTGCGTTCCTTGTAACCGATACTTCACAAGTTTACAGGCCCTGCGCTCTTGTCTGCAATCGGCCGCTCAGCACCACAGGAGAGTGACAAACAACATGATTCACTCATACACTCCACGATCGGGCCTGGCTTGATTCTGAAGCCCGACCGAGCCGCCGAACGCCAGGCCTAGAGCAGGGCATTGGTGCCCAAAACACACTAAGAGCTATATATGTATGTACGTATGCCCGAAGTGCGTCATTGGCAACTTAGAACTGTCAGGTTCATTTATTCAATTAGTCCATAGTGGGCACTCATTTTGTGCCTGTCGGCATCGCAGGGCATTGTATGTTCTTGCTGTAGGTTATTCCTTCACCTCTTCCACCGATTGGGGTTTCTGCATGCGGTGCGGCGGTTGTGCGGAGTAATATGACAACAGACTTTGGCACTTGGCTACGACTATTCGGTTCCTCAGACTGGCTGAAGGCACGACCACTAGGGAGCGTATATCATGTTTGACTACGACAGGATCGCCTGACAACAGTGGGACAAACTTTATAGACGAGGCCAAAATGATACACAAGAAGCACTCCACTGACGGGGCCAAGTGGCGGTACCCACAACCAGCTACACCAGAGCCTCTTTCTGGAACCCAATCCCTCTCCAGCAGCTCGGACTATACTTATGTGATGTAGGCTCGTTGATCAACAACATGATTGAACTATGCGTCTGACACGCTTGAAATAGAAATATACACGGACCATCAAAAACAAACCATCATTCCGATTGCCATCAACAGTATTCATCGGGCGCGTCCGATTCTTCAAAAGATGAGTTCACACGGTCGACACTACGTACTAACAATAGGAAGTACACGCGGCCACGTCCGTTCAGAAATACGGCACGGGCAGCGCCTGGTAAAATACCTTTACAAAGTCTTCGAAATTGTGTGGAACGATGTCTGGATAGAGCTCTTGCGCGTCGAGCGCGCCCAGCGCCTTGATATTCTCCCGCGAGTTCTCGCCCAGAACATGCATGCTGATCTGGTACTCGCTCCCGTGCCAGCGGACCGCCGCAGCAATACTCGGGCTACGAAGTGTTTCTTCCTTGCCCCCCTTGGCACGGCGCTGGAGCTCGTCAGCGTCAACCTGTTAGAAATCCTCAGTATCTGTAATATTGAGGTCGAAGGTAGTGGAACAAGGCGTACCACCAATCTCTTTGCCCTCAGAACATCCTCCTCTCCGGACGCCTTCTCGGAGAGGGTCTTCACCTCCTCGAGTGTGCGTTCGTCTTCCCAGATGACGACATACTGGTTCAGCGTCCGGTCGTCGTCGATGATGCGCGCAACGTAGGTGCCGATGTGTTCCATGTTCGTGTACAGGTTCTTCTTGTCGCCCTTGGCGTAGAACTCGCGCGACACAGATATGTACAGCGAATCGCTCTCCTCGCTCGAGGTGGGATATGGCGGAATGAGCTGCATCCACCACCCAACGTCGATGAACGTGTGCCCGATCCCGAGCGCGCGAATGAAATCCCGGATGTCCAGTTTCTGCAGCGAGGAGTCAGGCAGCGAAGCATGTGAGCTAGGGAGACGCGCGCACCTCATCATGGAGAACCTGTATCCCCCTCGCGCCGGGCGTACCAAACTCGCACGGAATGACGCGCTTGACACCCGCGTCCTTCGCGGCAGAGAGGATGCCCTTCTGTGCGGTGATCTGTCTTGCGACGACGGCGCTGATGAGGACATCGACGCCAGACAAAACCGCCGTGAGCTTGTCGTGGGGATCTGAGATATCTCCGAGGCGTATCTCCACATCTCGAGCGCGCAGCTGTTCGACCTCGGGTTTCAAGGCAGAAGATGGTCGGATTAAAGCAGTAACTCGCTATATGTGGGATGTCAAAAGTAGATGCGCCATTCATGGCGAGGTACCTACGAACTTGGAGCTTTTGATGAGTGCATCGACGATTGAACCGCCCGTGCGCCCCGTCGCACCAATAACAAACACCAGAGGTTTAGTAGAAGCCATGGTTGATTGTGTAAGAAGTGCGGAGCCCAAACCACGAACATTTATACACCAGTATTTATCAAATGGCAAAATCTTGCATGATTCAGCAACCTCTTTGAACGCCTATTCACCTTCACTGAGAACACATTTCTTTGAGCTAACGGAGGGCGCTAACGCGGAATGAAGCTAGTTGGGCGCCAGCGGCAAAGCGCAGTGTCCATTTCATCATGAGCCGCACATTGACACCTCGATCAAGGCCGACGTGGAACCTGAAGTGGATTGTTTTGGTGAGTAAGCCCACATGCTCTGCTTACCGAGCCTGATGAGGCTTACGAACCGAGGAGCGTCCTCTGCCCAGGCCTTAAATGCTCCAAGCACTGCAAGACGGCGGGGGCCTGGTGCACCGTCTGTAGTCTGGAAATCGGGCATGAACCGGGCGCTTATCAACGCCCTCGCAGTCGAATTTGACGAGTCCAGCGTGATCACTAATCGCGCTCGCCTTCTGAGCGGTCCAAACGACTGCGGCGCACCGAGGCCCTTGGTCACATCGATAGCGACATCGCTCTCGTTCAACGGCAAGTCATATGAATGTTGAATATGTCACTGTCAATCCCAGACCCTCGACCGTCTCAACCAGCATCTCGCCAGCCCAACGCATGATGCCGAGATCTACCAGTTCCCGAAGGCATTCCAAGGCTGCGGTAGAAAGTTCCGTGTTCTCAGTGCATTGTGTCAGCATGTGGAAAGCAAGAAGTGCGTTATCAGGAGATTCAACGCGCCTATGCAGAACTTAGATTCCATGATGCTGCTGTGCAATTTGTACTGGTACTATTGCATTTCCTTGACATAGGCGTCTTTCATGGAGCGAAAGGTATCTAGGCACTCGAAAACGGTAACCATCCTTGAGTGCAATACGTGATGAGAAGCGGCTCCTTATTGTGACGGACTTTGATCGGGACACACCAGAGCTAACTATAGCGGTTGATACCATGGCCGTGCTCCCTTTAAGTGCTTCTGGGTTACCATGGTATAATATGGTTCTATGAAGTCCAACAGATTGAGCCTGCTCAGTGCTCACATGCGGCTGGTGGCAGGTGCCGACAGCGTGGGAAAGGTGAGAATTCATGCTCGAACGGCAGCAGAGGCGACGTTGGCTGTTCAAATCTGTACGTTTGGTTGCCTCGGCTGGCTAGATTGATGTTTTGGTTGATTGATTATGAATCGTATGGTATCCCCGCACCACGGCGCATAGTCTGGTGCCCCGAGCAGTAATCTCCCAGTATTCTGTGTTCATTGCATCTCTTAAACGGCTTCTACGCCTGGCTTGGGAATCTTGTATTCCTCTGACACAGGAATCCCGCAGCTAATTTGCATGCTCTTACACTGCCATGGAGGACTATCTTGCGCTTCCCGTGCTCATTGCGACCATCCTTCTGTATACCTTGTATAAACGGCTGACTAGAATCTCGATTGCTGATATTCCAGGGCCTGAGCGTCATTCCTTCTGGACAGGTAAGCACTTTCGCCGCTTTATCATCCGCCAGCTTGTAATTTTCGTAATACAGGAAATTGGCAACAGTTACGCCGGGAGGAAGTTGGCACTATGGATAACGAATGGCGGGACGCTTTCGGGGGCATCGCTCGTATATGGCACGCACTTGGGGTACGTCCTCATACATGCGTTTGATTTCTCTGAAGTTGAGCAGAGAGCATACCACTTTACCTGAAGAGGGATGCGCTCTGGGTCAGCGACCCTCAAGCCATAAATTATATCCTGGGCAAGAGTGGTTACGCATTCGAGAAGACACCAGAGCGCAGAGTGACTGCTCTGCTTCTCGGAGATGAGGGAATCGACGGTGCAGACGGTACGATCTAGTTGGATAGAACAGATTTCAAAACAGAGAAGTTCACAGTCACTATTGCCGCCCAGGTGCGACTCATAGGAGGCAAAGAAGAGTGATGGAACCTGCATTCTCAGTACCTGTAGTCAAGGCGTTCTTTCCAACCTTTATGCAGTATGCAGAGAGCGTGCGCATAAACCCTTATCCAAGCTCGAATCATGAGTTTACGCTTCTTCGTGTACAGCTCTGCTTACAATGGGCAGACCTCATCGACGGCTCACCCGGCGGATCAAGTGCCGTGAACATAGCCGACGACGTAAACTGTGCGATGGTAGATACTGTGTGTGACGGTTTGTCCTCTCCCATCTTCTCGTCGGCCGTTTGAACGGTCTTCCTTCGCAGCTGCGTTTGACTACCATACTGGATGTTTGCAAAATGCTCACAACCAGCTTGCAAAGTCGTACATGAACCTTATGTACGATGTCTTTAAGTCGTCATGTCCGTGCCTGGGCGCGCTGAATCCACCTTCATAGGTCAGCGTTTGGCTCTCGCCCTTCGAGCGCGCGGATCGTGTTTGATTATTTCACCGAATACCTCACGCCACGATTCGTAGCGGCATTGTACCGAAATCTGCCCATTAGGGGCTTCGCCAAGTTGCGTCACAACCGCGCGGTCGCATATACGGTAGCCGGAGAGCTACTCGAGCAAAGGCTCATGGGGGACCTTCCGGGGACAGCCCAACTGGGTCTCATGGACGTCTTTGGTATGGCGTCCTTTGTATGGTCATTGTTGATGTGATCTGAGATATCTCCTTCGGTCTTAGCGCGAGCGACTGTGTCTCCAGACGCGAATTCGAGGATGAGCCGCTCTGAGGTGACATCACAGATGCGAATCATCATGTTTGCGGGCTCGGAGACAATGACGAACACCTTGACCTTCGCACTGCTCGAGCTCGCCAGGCACCCGGAGTATCAGCATCGTCTTCGCGCTGAGATCCGAGCAGCGGAGAAAGATGTTCGTGCACGAGGAGCTGAAGGGATCGCTCTCGCAGATGTGGAGGCCATGCCCTTCCTGCAAGCCTTCATCAAAGAGGTAATACGCTTCCATCCTGTTGCTCCGTACCTCTATCGGAGGCCAATGGAGAACGACGTGCTGCCACTGTCCACGCCGATCACGACGCGCTCGGGGAAGGTGATTCGAGAAGTTCCCATTCCTAAGGGTCTTCGTCTTGTACTTTCCATTCCAAGATTCAACAGGTTAGTTCTATCATGGCGCACGCACCAAGGCGTGCTCAAGCAACGATCTCTCTCGCAGTGATCCGACCATATGGGGAGAAGATGCGCACGTGTTCAATCCAGAGCGGCACCTGAAATCGGAACGGAATGGACCAACTGGCTTTGGCTTGTATGCTAATACGTGAGCGCCCCACTAATTCACAATTCTGCATGATACGTGCTAATCCTTTGTAGAATGACCTTTGGTGCTGGTGTCCGCGGCTGCATCGGCTGGAGATTTGCGTGAGTAGTCTTGTACTAAAGGGATGACCGTACCTTGTTCTAACTGCAACGGCCGGACTACTGCAGTCTTTACGAGCTGCAGGCATTCCTGGTCTCTCTCGTGTCTCATTTTGACTTCTCTCCCACTGAAGACATTGCTCGACTGCGAAGGGAACACGCAGGTTCTATGGTAGCCATGCTGGATGGTGAGACTGAGAAAGGAGCGCAGTTACCGTTACGTGTTTCTCTGGCGGCACGTGATTGAGCAGCCTATCGCTGCATTTCCAAAGAATCCGACTCAGATCCAAGTATTTTATGTGAAGACTAGAGCCCGTGTCCTTGTCCAAGATTATGTGGATCGCGTAAATCTCGTATGTCATTGATGATGTGTTAATTCGCATAGATCGCATAAAGACAAGCGACAGAAAAGACATCACGTGAGAGGAATTGAGATTCCCGAGTTATTGTACACAGAGAAGTGTCAGGACGCGCCGGGATGCAGACGTGGTTGGTGTGTACATAGTATACCATTTGCGCAAAGCACTGTTATAGAGACCTTACCCTGCTTGAGCGATGAGGAATCCGTGAAGGCTGGCCTTTGATATCATCTGTCACGACGCCGTCAACACAGCCAGCCATCTCCAGGAGAACTTCACTCGCCTTACAGGACCAGCTTCCCCTTCAAAGCGCTCGACATCGTCTTGATAACCTGCTGCATTGGGTCGCTGAATTCGCGTATGCCGCACTTTTGACCCTCTACATGGTGGCACAATACGCTAAGGGCACCGTACTCCTTGCCGCACCCTTTCCATTCTTTCGGGCACCTGTATATCTTCTCGTCATGCACTGAGCTGGCGATATGGGAGTTGAGTGCTGCAAGGTTCACGAACTCGCGATGACAAAGGGAACACTCGAAGCCCTTTCCGTTGAAAGAGAGCGAGGTGGCGAGGGAAGTGATGGCACGTTTAGGGGGCGCAGGTCCGTCCGGCCCTTGGGCGAGGCGGGCAGGATTTGTTATGACGTTGGTCTTGTCGAGATCAACGGCGATCTGATTGATCTGCTCTCTGTTGAACTTCGACCGACAAGCCCCTGACTCCAGATGTGCAACCAGGCCTGCAGCGCTTTTGCAGCACCGGTTACACTCGCGCCCTGGACAGAGAACATGCCTGGCAGAATGCTCCAAGGAATGGATTTCAAGGGCGGATTTGTCTCCGAACGATTTGCTGCATGTCACGCAAATGTTGTGGATAGCCACCCGATGGTTAAGCAGCCTCTTCTGAGAGTTAAATCCCTACAGACTGGATAAGTACTAGACGGGATACGTAAGCAATTGCAACCACGTACAACGTCACACACAGAACACAAATTGAAATCCTTTGGATGGATTATCGCAGTATGCGTATTCGCTCCTTTGACGTTATTGAAGTGACGGCGCATGCGGCACAATACGCCATTCTGAATTGATATAACTGGCGGGATTTAGCGCAGTGTACTTGGGGAAGACGACACGCACAACTGAGATACAATCAACACTCACCTATCGATAGCCTTCAGCCGTTGATGATATGTCTGCAGACAAAGCCGAGATGGTCGTGATGTCTGTGCAGCGCTCAGCGTCGTTTGGTAGAGATCGTGGATGGGTAAAGATGACAGGGCACGCCTTGGGAACTGAGGTCATCGACCGCGTGCCGGAGCGCTTCTCCGGGACTTGCCTCAAGGAAAGTTCATGGTAGCAGGATCAGGAGCTCGAGTAAGAATGCCCATAATTTTAGTACGATCAGGCTCGCTTTCCGAGCCGGCAGAAGGCTGCTTTCTGAGTATGAAGCTGTCTTTATATCGAGGTTTGGAGGCCATACGTCTGAGACTTCGGACGTCACACAGCGTCCCGGCTGTCTATAGGTCGCGGCAGCGGCACGACGCAGTCGGAACGGGCTACGACGACGACCGTCTGTACCGATGGCATCGTACAACTATTATGAGACAGAACCGCCGGCAACATCGGAGTGTGCATGCTACAAGACTGGTACGTCAAAAAGGTACAGGTGTACATGACTAAAAACGGACGATAGGCAGACTCCAACCAGACTGCAGTTTGGTACAGTACGGGCGAAGCATGTCTCTCCCCAATTCTTAAGGCACGAATCTCTTACTCATGTACATCGTCACGCCTCCAATAACGTCCTGCATGCGCTAGATGAAACGCCGAATTCCACATGCCATGTGCTGGTAGAGATCTCTCAGCGTGTGGAACTCGACGCCGTTGTTGGGCACTTGTAGATCTCCTCGTCGTGCGCCAGGCTACCTAGACGCTTGTTGAGCCATTTAAGGGCCGCAAACCTCCGGTGGCACAAAAAGTAGTTGTACCCGCGCGCCTTTGCAATTTCGAACATCGCGGACTTTGGCGTTATGCACCCTTCAGGCTCGGGAGCGGCTGTGAGAAGTCCGTTATGAAGTGCGCCTTGTCGCACCGCACGGCGAGCGCGTTAGGGTGGTAGCGAATTGCCCCCGGTCCTGAACGACAAGCAGCCTTGCGCCGGAAAGGAAGCCACTGTCTCCTCCCTGGCACTGCCCTCTACTTGTGCGCGATATAGCGGTTGCTCTGCGCGTGTAACAGGCGGTAAACATGTGCCAGAGGACTGATGAGAGCAGAAGTTGCTCCCGCTCTGGAGGATGCGGGACAGTACTAGTCCCTCTGACGAGGAATCCGTGTATATCTTTGAAGAACCAGAGAGATAGGGACAGTCATCATTTGGCTCAGCTCGGCCAGAACAAGAGCACTCACCATACTGCAACTGTGAAGCCAGTCGTGCTCCCTCTCGAAATGGAATGGCAGGCTCTTCCACAACAACTACTGCTCATTGCACAGCTGGCAGCGGCACCCTGCATGTAGTGTTGGATGGGAATGTGTCTCGAGACAAACACACTGCCGCAACCGTAGCATATATGATGCATGCTGTGTCTTCTTCAAGCTGTTGAAATGCGCCTTCACTGCCCAACCAACCTAGGATTATAGTCCGTCTGTCAGTTTGCGTAAACGTGTCAACCACAGGCGTATATAGCCTGTTGAAGCCGTAGAATGGTGGTGATGGGATAAGCCAACCAGAAATTATGCTGTGGTCTAGAGCCAGTAGCCACGCTTTTGGCGCTGCGGTGGAACATATGTACTGTCAATAGTCCCGGAGAGTAAAACCAAGTGAGACTCAGAGAACAAAAGCAACCAGCAGGGAACAGATCAAGAGGTAGCAGTTCCCGTTGTAGCGATCGGCAACTCGCGGCAATGTATGCCACGTGAACATACGCGTCGGCCAACCAAAAACGCGTCGGTAAAGTGCTAACATTCAATACAGTCCTTGAGTTTTTGGAGGAAACAAGTCACACGGAGGTCTACTTCTACTATACATTTCAGCCCGTCTTCAAATTTTCAGTAGTAATGATACAGACGGGGCGAGCTCCGATAGATTTAGAGAATGAGCCCTTTCAAGGCCGCAGACATCTTCTCCATTACGTTCTGCATTGGGTCGTTGAACTTACGAATTCCGCACTGCTCGCTCTCGACGTGTTGGCAGAGCGCACTCAGCGTGCGAAACTCCGCGCCGCACCCGTCCCACGCCTTCGGGCACCTGTAGATCTCGTCGTCATGGGCAGGACTGCTGAGGTGCTGGTTGAGCCGATCGAGGGTTTTGTACTCTCGATGGCACAAGAAGCATTCATAGTTCTGGCCGTTGAACGACAGAGACGTCGCGATGGAGATCACCGGTGGCTGTGGCATGGCGTAGCCGTCTGGCCCCGCGACGAGGCGCGACGCGTTCGTGATGACGTTCGTCCGGTCGTACTGCACGGCGAGCTGGTTGACGCGCTCACGCGTCAACCTCGAAGGGCACATGCCGGACTCGAGGTGCAGCAGCAGCCCAGCGCCGGATATGAACCGCTTGGTGCATTTTCGGCCTGGACACGGCAAGGTTCTGTCTCGGTGTGCGGACGACTTCAGGTGTGTCTGCAGGTTCTGCTGACTCTGGAAGTTCCGCGCACACTTAACACAGCAGTTGTGATCGTCTGCGCGATGCTCGGTCAAGTCGTCCTCAGAACGGAAGACCTGCAGGGTACATTAGCGCGTGCGCTCACATTGAACAAGAGGCACGCACATAGTCGCACGTGGGGCACTCGAAGCGATGCTTGGAAGAGCACTGGCGGTGCTGTTCAAGCGCACTTTCGTTCACGAAGTATCGATCGCATTGAATACAACAGTAGTGTTCTTCCTCGCGGTGCTCATCGAGATCATTTTCGTCAGAGAATCGCTGTGGGCAACGGTCAACTACGAAACTCGCATGCGTGAGGCAAGCGCACATCGTCACAGATGGGGCATTCAAGCAAGTTATGCTTGGGAGAATTCTGACGGTGCTGGTCCAAAGCTCCATAGCTTCCGAAGTAGCGTTCACATGCAATGCAGCAGTTGTGCTCTTCCTCTCGATGCTCGTCCACATCCTCCTCGTCTCGAAAGCGCTATTCCAATAGTGAGATGGGCGAAAATGGTACGCCCCATATCAATGACGTACATCATCACAGACGGGACATTCGAAGGGTCTGTGTTTGGGAGAGTCCTGCTCGTGTTGTTCGAGTGCGGACGAGTTCACGAACCAGCGCCCACATGGATCACAATACACCGGCATATCTGAAAAGCTGAAGGGATTGCTTAAGACGTTCCGACATGCTCATCATAGTAGCTATATCACACTCACCAAAACTGTTAGTAGCCCCCGCCTCACTTGAATGCCCTCTGCTTCCTCGCAATGACACAGACAAGAGAGAACGCTGGCCCTGAGAACTCACATCTGCCGGGGTACGCAATTATACATGGCAACGAGCGTCTATAGTGCTTCCAAGTTGATACGCGATCAACGTGCCATGAAGACTGCCCCGAGATCGAGGCTCGGGTAATCCGAATATCGGCGTTCGTAGCAGTCAGTTGACTTATCGCCAGGAACGAGTGTTCTAATGGAATTGTCATCAATAGAAATCGAATTGCCTGGAACGTAACGGCAGACGGTCGCCCTTGCAGTAATCATGTTGTTCATTCATAGTCTTGTAGAAGATGATCGGCTAATAATGAGGTTAGTCTGTGTGAAAGGGATCTTGGCAGCGTTGTCCAGAGTAGGGTGTTGTCCAGAGTAGGGTGTTGTCCAGAGTAGGGTGTTGTCCGAAGTAGGGCGTTGTCCGAGTAGGGTGTCGTCCGCAGAAGGGCGTCGTCCGAATTAGGGCGTTGGGCGTTGTTGGATATACTATAATAGCTAGCTAGAAACTAAAACGAAATTGGTGTGCCCAATGTGATCAGACAATGTGAGTGTATGCACGATGGAATTCTGACATGAGTTGGCGAAGAAATGACTACACGTGATGTGCCGGAGAACACAAAGTAAGATGAGCACGAGTCGGCGATATTCGGAAGACAGGACGCGTGCTGACGACGTTCGGACAGTACAACGGAAGCAATGACAAAACAGTGATGACTCACCTGGTACGTGCAACGTTCGGTTCGCAAGCAGATAGTAGGGGAAAGGGCATAGATAGATTGCTCGACGGCGAGGCTGGTATATAAGAGAACAGGGAGTTGTATACAGCTGTAACTTGATAAGATGGAATGGCGCACATAAGAGAGTATGACTTTGTATGTAATTCGATCAACGACAGAGGCCGCCTTTCAAACCGAGATGGGAACCCTGTCCTGGGCAACAAGCAAGCTTAACTCGGTGTTTCTGGTTGAATTCTGCAACCGACAATGGCTCAGCTTCACGAGGATGTCGCCTCCGACGCACCATATTTACATGCGCGTCCTGCCAACCTCAGGAGCGTAGTGACGCCGGCATCCTCGATCAACCTACGCCGATCGCTTCGTCTCCCTTTCTGCACCGTCTTCGCAAGCCTTAGAGTCGATGTGGGATTGAGTAGTATGTGATATGATATCAATCTGAAAGAAGACGAAAAGAAAAAAGGAACAAGCGGAAAGAGAGAACTGACGCGCGATCTTGCCATAATCTAGCCGACGCTGTCTCCAGCATCGCTTCTCGTCCTGTGTTGCCGACCCTCACACATGATCCCCGACCGTCTCCACTGTTCACCTTGTGTCACCCACCCTCCATCAGTCCATCTTCATCGGTGTTCTTGTTCTTAGCTGCTAATCTTTGCTTTCCCGCCAGCGCCGGTTCTTCCACTGCATCATGTCCGTCGAAATCCTCGCCCATCATTCGGACACTTGCTTGATCTTTGGTCGGTAAATGTTTGTAGTCTGCACAGCTGTGTTTGTAATTGTAAAATTGAAAAAATTCCATCGCATGTGGGTCGTTCGTGGGCAAGTATGTCGCCAATACTCATGGTGGCACTTCAGTTGAGGTACCAGTCGTCCTTTATTGTGTTATCCAGGCACGGTCTTGTGGAAGATGAGCGGTAAATTATGAGGAAATCGGCACCAGGATTGAGATCATGCATCCACCTCAACGGACATGATGCTAGCCAACAATACTGTCAATGCGTGAGTGGGTGACGAGGCTTTCATCGTCAATGTTCCTTCTCCATCGCCGGCATATGCTCTCCTTCGCCAATGCCAATTCCTCCACCACATTGCCGCCAAGGTTGAGATCATGTACTCATGGGCATGGCACTAGTCCACCATAGTGTCAATGCATAGACGGGTGGCGAGGCGCGCGGGTTTGCAGGTTGCGAGCGCGTTTTTCCAGCGCACAAGTCTACAATAGCAACAAGGGCTGACTCGCTATGAATACCGCACTGCTCATTCTCAACATGCTGCGCCAGAGCACTGAGCGTCCCGAACTCCGCACCGCAGCCCGAGAAACTGGGTGGGCATCGATAAATCTTCGTCGCATGCGCCGGGCTGGCGAGGAGACGCTTTAGCGCAGCAAACGACACGTATTGGTGACGGCACTTGGGGCATTTATAATGTGAACCATCCCACAAATGCTCCGTCGCCTGGGCAATATCTCTCTGCGGGTTCACTTGGTCTTCTTCGGCATTCCTTTCGAGGAGACGCACAGGATTTGTGATAACGTGACCCTCGTCTCCTTGTATGATGCGCTCGTCGACTTCCTCGCGATCGAGGCCCGCTTCGCACCGGCCAGCTTCAAGGTGCAATATCATGGCAGATACCGACACGAATGAGCGATGACACATGGAGCTAACACAGTGAGTGGTAGCATCCTTGTGGATGGAGGAGCGACAATGTGCACGGAGGTTACTCTCGCTCGCGAACACACGCCGACATCCTCCGCAGTAGCAGTGTTCCTCCCGGAAATGCTCACGCAGTTCGCGAGCCTTATTGAAGAAGTGTCTTGATTCATCCAACTTTGCACCTGTGACGATAAGTCTTCAGCTCATCAGGTGAATAGAAATGCACATCGCAATGTTGACAGTAATGATGAGACAGACTCGGAGCATAATGATCCTTCAGGTCGGCTTGTGAGGCGTAAGCCTCCTCACAGGTGTTGCAGTAACATCCCTTGCAATGTTGCTGCTGAACCATGTTTGATAATTATACAGGAATGAAGATGATGATGGGTTAAATAAAGTCTATGTCGGAGATTTGAGGTATAATCGATAGAAAACATAGGGGTATTAAATTTGATATGTTTAGCTTTAAGCGCCCGTTGTGAGAAGGCGGGAATTTCCTTGAGAACGAAGGCTTGCTCAGACCAGTATATATAGAGGCCAGCACATGACCTCGGATATCAGGTTCGGCCCCGAGTCTCGATGACTAACTGGATTAGTAAGGATTGTTTGGGATTAGTCATAACTTCGGATACCGAGGATATTGGCCGATGGGACCAAACGAAGATGGAAAATGTACTTCCCAATATGAGATACATGCGTCGTAGCCCCAATTTTAGGGTCTACAAGGTGTCTCTCAGACCCTGCCCTGGGGTCAAACTGACCGGCTTTGGAAATATGACTACAAAAACTACATTGCGGCAAAATCTTGCCGCCAAACACGTGTCACCGCGTCTACAATTGACTGAGAACTCCACCTGAATTATGCCATGCCGCAGGTGGCAATTGCTATTCTGCTGGCAGACGGCATAAGAATTCACGGTAAGTCAGTTCTGAACACAAGTTACATAACGGGTCGCCCGCCTATCACTGACGGACGCCGATGACAGGTCTCAACTTCGTCGAGCAATCGCAAATATAACATTTCGTGACTGTACATCGCAACAGTACTTTTGAGAAAACGCCATGATGCCTTTAAGAGTCTGGCAGTTAAGCAAAACGATGCATGTTGATCTTGCTCGACAGCCATATTCTTGACCTACCTACACAACAAGACCAGATGCCAGTGCTGTGTGTTTTGATGCACTGAATGCACTTTGTGAGTAACTGACGTACCAGGACCCGAATCCAGTTTTTTTTTTTCATGTTTGTGGGATGAATTCTTACAGAGTTACCACCAAAGCCATCATGTAGTCGCCTCGGGATCATGAAGGTGGGTCTCGCGCAGCATCGCTAATCACGTCAATATTGAGTTATCAGGCCATCGTCGCCTTAGATATCGACCCCCAAGTCAGAATTGTCTTCGTCTAACATATGACGCCTCAATAAGCAACAGGGCTGGCTGGCCGCGGCTCAAGCTTGTCTACTACTGCGGATTTCAGCTCGTATGAGAAGCGGAGGGTTTCAGGCGTCAAGCGACCGCGGAGCGCGAACATTGCCGTTCACCAATCTCTTTGGCTGGTGCAATTGACTTCGAGCGGAGCCTGTCCGTGTCCGATTGGCTACTACTTGGGCTTAAGTAACAGCATCGTCGCTGGGGGTATCGTGGCTACGCTTTGTGGATAAGCGCGACCTGACGTTTATTATGGTATGCTCACTTCCTGTCTTGTGTTCAGCGAGGTCACTACGTTGTCACTGCCAAGCCGATGCGCGCGGACCTGTGGCGATGGAGCGAATTGCTGGCTTCGATCCAAAGCTCACAAAGTTCAAGACGCGTTCACAAGTACGGGGCGACTCTGGGCCGCCATGGCATGTCAATGACCTCTCCACGCAATTCTTAGAGCGAAGTCTCCGAGCCGTCTACGCACCTCCATCGCTGCTATGTGGTACTTCGTATTCCGGCGTCAGCCCTTGAAGTCGCTTTTCCTGGCAGGCCATATAATGTTTCTCATCCTGGTAAGGATACCATTCTGGACGACCGTGTACACCCTGATCCCCGGCCTACGCCCAAGGCGAACTTGGTCGGTTGTGCGATCTTTGACTGTGCTACTCCTCAATGCTGTCATGGAGGCATTGTTCTTCACCGACATGAACGTGTCACAACCCATCAACCTCGCCGCTGAGGAAAACGGCTCAGGATTCGTGTGGATAGACCCTGTGCCTGAGCTGGTCACTGGTGGCATACGAGAGTTAGCGGAGATCAATAACGTTAAGGCTGTCCGCACTGGTGGCTACTGGTTTGGGCCTCGAGATGTTCCCGCTGGTCAAAGAGCCATGGTGGGCGAGAAGGTGATTTATCATGTACATGGTGCGTACTCCTCAATCACTCGAGACTGCATCTGTGACTTCCGCTGATTTCTACGGACGTGGCGTAATCCACAGGCGGTGGATATGTTGTGAGGCTTATCTCGCATTGTTCTTCAACCACCACACATCTGACGACTTCGACTATGTAGATGCTTTCTGCGAACCACAAATGGGCCAGACCGTGTTATGACGGCTTTTTGGAGCATTTCCCTCACAATTCACGCGTCTTCGCGATCGAGTACCGGCTGTCTGCTGCCTTTCCCTTTCCTGCATCGAGCCCATGCCCTGCTGCCATCATCGACGCGCTTGCCGGCTACCGCTATTTAATCGAAGATGTGGGATTCGAGCCGCAGAACATCATACTCAGCGGTGACTCCGCTGGAGCCAATATTGCCCTCATGCTCGCGATGCACCTTACACAGTCCCAATTCCCTAGCTTGCCGCCGCCAGGACGGCTTCTGCTGCTTTCTCCCGCCGTCGATCTTGGCGACACACACACCGAGCCTGGCTCTTCGATGCACCGCAATGCGTCATCAGATTACATCACACTTTTTTTCAAGTCTAAGTACTGCGCCCGCGCTCTCGTGGGAAGGCACCCTCTCGAGATGGCAAACACGAGCATGTGGATATCTCCCGCATCGCACAAGCTGGATGTCACGCCAGGCATGTTTGGTGGTCTCCCGCCGACGTGTATCTTCATAGGTGATGCAGAGATTTTCCTGGATCAGGTGCGCACACTGCGCGACAGGCTGCGCGCTGCCAATGGTGAAGAAAAGATCAAATACATGGAGTGGGCCGATGTCACCCATGACCCTTTCATGTGGCCGTGGCATGAGCCAGAGAGAACGCTCGCACTCCGCGAAATCGCCAAATGGCTGGAGGAGATATAAAATGTACGTTTTGCGCCAATCCCTCGCAGACTGCACACTGACGAAAACCAGCAGCTGACAGAAAAATGTGTTGCGAGCAGTACATGGCTAAGGTCTATACCAAGTTGGAGTATCCTCGATGTATATAACCTTCCATTGGCACTGGACCGCTGTGAGAGGAATGGAAACAACAGATGAGCCGGGGCTACTTATGGAGCATGTTTCATCCCGAAAGCAAATAGTAAGTAAGATGGAGCCCTTGGACAGGTATTCGTGGGCCACAATGCATTGTCTTCCAATTTCAATCATGTCGTATTGTACCCAGGGACAGGCCTATACTGTTGGTAGTCTTTGCTTCCAATATACGAGAGCCGATAGTGTGGCCTGACCACGGCAGGAGCGCAAACCACCAGGGCGCGCAATTCCCGACTCTTGTGAGAACTTCGAAGTAACGCTGATGGCATACAGCATAGTCTCAAAGTTCCCAACAAACGCAATCCCGGGCTTCAATGAGGATCTCAAAGATGAAATCGGCGGTCATCAACCGTGCGAATCTGTTCAGCTTCCTTCGCAGATTGGCCCCCTCGATTTGTGTTGGGTGGTATATGACAGCTTCGTAGCATATAATCCTTGTGCTAATCTCACTTGTGCGACACGAGCAGATAGACCTTGCTTTCTATCGCCTTGTTTCCATAGGTCCATCACGTGCGTCACCGGCTTCTTGGTACACAGCGATCATTTACTAACCGCCCTGAGACCGTCATGGTATCAGCCGGATTATGTCGCACTTGTGATTGCCTACGTGAACTCCCAGGATCCATAGCTACTTAGTTCGAATGTGTAGTGGGGTGTTTTTGTGTTCACCCCACGCTCCCCGCGCCGCTTCAGATCACTCGATGAGATGAAGTACTATGCATTCCGTCGCCAACCGTTTAAGGCACTGTACACGGCAGGCTCAATTCTCGCGCTGATTTTCGTACGGTTACCGTTCTGGGCGATCGCCTACCTCGCACCAGGTCTACGTCCGCGGCGCAATTGGTCTATTGGACGGTGTCTGATTGTGCTCATATGTCAAAGCTATTCCAGTATGCTCTTTGCCACCGAAGTCCCTGTCACTCAGCCCATTGATCATGCTCCATTGGAGGAAAACGACCAGGGCTTCGTATGGATTGAGCCTGTATTCGGCTCTCTCATTGTTGGCGAGATCAAGGACATGGCAGAGGTGAACGGCGTCGAAGCAGTGAGGGTAGGAGGATATTGGATTGGGCCTCGAGGAAGGACCATGCGTGCTGGCGAGCACGCCTTGCAAGACGAGAAGGTCATTTATCACATTCACGGTTAGTACAGTGCCCAATGTGAAGTCACCACAAGCTGATGGTGTTGACTATAGGTGGCGCATACTTTGTGAGTGTTCCTATCATTCTGAATGGAACAAACCAATCAACGGCATGTGCGGCAGTCATGGTCAGCATCGCCATCGTTTATTTTCATGAAGACATGCTACGCCGGGTTTCTAGAACACTTTCCCGACGGCCCGCGCATCTTCTCTCTCGAGTACCGACTCTCCTCGGCTCCTCCTTCGTCGCCCGTATCCAACCCATGTCCGGCCGCTATCATTGACGCAGTGGCGGGATATCGGTACCTCGTGCAGGAGCTAGGGTTCAAGCCCCAAAACATCATCCTCAGCGGCGACTCGGCCGGAGGAAACATTGCCCTATGTCTCGCGCTCTATCTCGCCCGCTCCGCTCTCCCCGGTTTACCCCCGCCCAGAGCGCTTCTCCTCTTATCTCCTGCTGCCGACTGGGGAAACACGCATCTTGGCCCGGGTAGCTCTCTGCTACAGAACGCAACAACGGACTACATACAGCATGCATTCCTAAGCAACTACACTGCTCGTGCGCTCGTGGGAAACCTCCCGCTCGAGACGGCAGCGACGAGCGTGTGGATATCGCCCGCCTCTCTGAAGCTCGAATTCGTGCCTGGTTTATTTGCAGGCCTGCCACGCACGTGCATCTTTGTCGGTCAGGCGGAACTGGCTCTAGACCAGGCGCGCACGCTGCGAGAACGAATTCAGGCAGACAACGGCGAAGACGCAGTGAACTATATGGAGTGGGCGGATGTGACCCATGATGCAGTCTGCATGCCGTGGCACGAGCCGGAGAGAACGAAGGCGCTGCGCGAAATTGCCAAGTGGCTACAGAGTATTTAACGCATTCACGCCTCATATCTGTAAGCAACGCTTCTCCAGAATATTTTCTAAGGGAAGGCGCAAACATCTCGAACACATCCTGCTGGCTCGCTCGTGGTCAAAGACGAAGGCGAAAGCGAGAGCATTTTCATATTTCTACAGTTGCGTTTCGAGCGGCTGTTGAACAGCAATGACGATGATACATAGGTAAGGGAGTAGTTGTACGGTAGAGGCCACTCTTTATAGGTGTCAGAGACTATACATGATTTACATCCTCTCCATCTAGCTCCTCGAGTATGAAGCATTTTGGCTGCTCGACTGACACCTGGTCCTCGAGATCTGTGCGAGGAGAGGTAAGGCCACTGGTAGTAGCCGCAGCAGACGGTCTAGTATTCAGCGCAAGGCTGATGGTACCGAAGGTATGGACTTGGGTCTCAGGCCGTTCCGTATAGAACCGATCGAGGAGATTGGTAAGTAATGTGTTAGCGTAACTGTTCTCACGGGATTAAAGCGGCTAATACACGGAGACGATGTTAGATTCTCTCACACTTTTGAGATAATGAGGCCACTAGCAAGGAATGGTGAGCATGAGTCGACACATCTCATTAATGACTTACGGAGTACTAAAAAAGGCCTTTCCCTAAGTTACTTGTTAGACACTACATGGTGTGACGCATTAAGGAGCTGATAACATACAGGGTAGCCAATGCAAAGAGCGAGGTCGACGACAGCAACGGCAGCTGTGACGTATAAGACAATATCAGCCATATGAAGGCGTATTGATGAATTTCATAACACGCCTGTCACGGTACCAGTCTCAACAATTAGACGGATGATCCGATTGACGAGAGCATCGGAGTTTGCAGTACCGGCCTTCATCCTCAATAACTGAATTATAATGAGCCATCTTGAGACTGCTACCGGAGAAAACAAGCATACGATGATAATCATAGCGCATGCGATTATAATATCAACAGCGGCGCTTCCAGCGAGCCATATCTGCGTGTTGATCAGCACGCAGAAGCACTTGACAGTTAGCAAGTTTACAATGAGTGACGGGCTGTCTGTGACGGTATTTGAGGTAGCCTTCTTCAACTAAGGATAGGACGTGTATGAGTCAACCAAGGGACGACAGAAACGTGTGTTGACGCGCCTTGTTACCTGCAGCGAAGGCACCAGCTGTAGCAAATAATGAAAGCTTACGAGGGTGTACACAGATAGATTAGCCTCAAACATCCTTAGCGGACGAATATGCTACGGAACGCACAACAGAGATACATCCTGCGAGAACCCGAGAATGAGAAAGCATGAGTATACGCCATGCAAAGAAGTGCTGCACAGCCCCGGCCACGATGCCGCTCATGACTGCTGTGCTAAACCAAGCGTTGTAACCGTTCACCAGCGCCTCAAGGTTCCCGTAATGATAAACAAACGCCTCCATGCCGATGTCTGTCACAAGTCCCGTTTGGACCCACTCAAAAATGAGCAGAGCGTAGACTGAGCAACTTCGTGAGTGTGAAGGCTGAAGCACAAATATACATGGAGACCGACCAAGGAGTCTCATAGCCAGACGGTCCTGCTTGAAATGGAGATGATAGATATCTATGAGGTTGCGTCAAACCAGCACTACATGGAGAGCAGGAGATCGCGCACAAACTTGAACACTGAGGACACCCGCGAGGCCCCAATTGAAGAGAATTCCAATATACTATTCAAAGGTCAGTCTTGAGATGTCCAGTTCAGAGAGAGATGCGACCTCTGGCCCAGCTCTGAGGGCCTGTAAGTGTCGACCTTGTCACATGCAGCACGCGAAGGACGTACAAGTCGATGACATCGAGTTCTGGTTCTGTAGACATCATAGGAGACGTATCATGAGGCGAGGGGAAAGGACAAATCACTCTCTATTGAGTGCTCTTGAGGTCTTCTATACTCCACATAGGAGAAGATGCGCGGCGGGACATGTCCGCCTGACTAGAGCACTGCACTCGCACAGGATCAAAGTGGGCGGCAAACCTTATAGATACCTTAGTGTCATGCAGATATATCAGCATCAGTACCTCAGAAAATGTCTAGAGGACGAACCTCGTTAACAACCATGTATCCCATCATGCGCCCAGAGAATCGTTTTTATCATCTCGCTGCGATGTCCCACTATCAATAGTAGGTAGAGATGACATCTAAGAGGCAACACGGGTTTCACAGGCTCGGAGAATGCGAAGGTGGGAATCGCCGATTGATCAGCTCTTCCGTGCATTGTGCACCGCAAGCTCATCAACCTGGGCGTTAGTCGAAAGCCTCTAGTCTCTTTCCGTCGGTTGTCGTGAAACAGCTCAGAACATGGCTCTTGACCCCGGACACCCGGCGCTTGCCGACTACTTCGCCCACATGCACGGCTGGATTGCATGTATTCCATCTGTTCATCGATTACTCTTACGGATGCAAATTTCAGTCGGATGATGATAATCGTTTGACCAAGTCTATCCCCGTCCAACACTTTCTGATGCTGAATATAGCCGGACGCTGAAGATAATGATTCGGGGCGCCCTGCGTGAGACCTTGGCGGCGTTATTTAATGCACATCGTCACCGATGAACGCGATCGAGGTTCTCACCATGGGCTCATAGTGTGCCATGGGACTGATCCCGCATCGATATAACTTCAGGCGTTACCGTACATCATTGGGCAGAAGCCCTCCCGGAGCGCTGGGATTCGGGTCCCAGCAAGCCTGAGCCGGGCCCTACGCCCAAGATTCTGAGGATCAATGTGCACTTTGTTAGGCGCTGCTCTACGATTCACAGGTCTTCACTGAGAAAGGACACCCTTGAGCTAATTGAAGGCGCTGATGCGAAACAACTCAGCTCGGCCGCGACTCTGTGCTCAGGTCATTATGAGCACCACATTCATGCGCTCACTCAAGACTGACATGAAATGAAGTGTATTGGCGCGTGAGCGCGCACACTCTGCATATCCAAGCCTGACCAGGCGGGCCACCGCAGGAAAGAGACAAGTGACATTATGCGCTCACTCATATACAGAACGAAGTACCCTTGACGTCGCACCTATCACCAGTCACTCTGCGTCAAGCCATGGTGTCTTCGTACGATGACACACTACTAGCAGCCGGCGCCGAATCGTGCGTCGCGTTGAGCATCTCGAATATCATCTTCGACACCTTCTCTGACCGTGGTCGTATCTCGCATGGAAATTCCTCCGGGATGCTGGCGCCTACTTGAGCTACAATCTTAAGGGAGACAGTGATTTCACGAACCTAATGAAGCCAGGCCTGAATGCGGCCGGAGGGATGATCTCTTGTCCCTGCGAGTTACGCGCTTTGTAGACGTCCAAAGTGGCAATCATACTTGCAGCGGCCAACCAGATGCTTGTGTCGGCAAAGTAGCGGCCAGGGCATATTCTTCCGTGAGTACTGATCAGACGAGGTATTTTCGGTATCGCAGTGCGAGCATAGCTTACCGGCGACCGAACCCGAAAACGTACTTGCGTGGATCTTTGAGGTCAGCTATGTCAGGTTCCATGCCTGCGAATCGCTCCGGTCTGAAAGCGTCGGGTTCAGCATAAACATCTGATTTGTTCGCCATCCCCCACATGTTCGACACGACTATGGCGCCCTTGGGCATGTGATATCCTTGGTAAACGTCGTCCTCGGAGAGACTGTGGGTAATACCTTCACACGCTGTCAGCGAGGAAACAGGGACTACATATCAGGGAGTACGAGATAAGCACCGAGTGGAACAGGAGGATTCCATCTGTGCGAGAAGCATGAGAAGGTTTGCGCTAGGTCAAATGTGGAAGCAATATACCGATAGACCTCTTTGATTATGCACTCGAGATATGGTAACGAGTCCCGGTCTTCAAACTCGGGCAGTCGATGGCTGCCTACTACGCGACCGATCTCCTCTTGTGCCTTCTTGAGGCATTCTGGGTAGAGCGCCATCGCCAAAATTAATGTCGACAGTGCAATCATGGTCTATGAAGCTATTATCAGTATCATATATATATATATATATATCATTGCACAGTGCGAGGAGCGGATGTACCGTGTCAATGCCCGCTGTACACACGCGTCTTATGTCAGGTGGCTGGAACACTAGTACGGTGAGCGACGCTCACCGGCGTAGAGCACCCCGGCAGCGCCCTTGATATATTCCTCGTGCTCTTTTGGATCACCTTCTATGGGCTTGTCCATGCACTTCGTCATGAATGATGGCTTGGCGGTTCCTGAGGTCTGTGCGTGACCGTCGTTCAAACACTCTTGCAGGGTACAGATACGATCGTCTTACGATGGCGGCCTTGACTACGTCATAAGGCTTGTCCATGATCGCGCTCACGTAGGTTCGGACTAGAAGTGCATTGTGCTTGAAGCCAGCCCCAGGCATCCATGTAGGAATGTGCCTCACTGGACAGTGGTCGTGAGACCATCACCAGACTGCACCATACGGCGTGAGCGCTTACTGAAAGGAAAGAAGTCCACCAAGGAAGCTGTGAGGGTTGCAGCATCATTGGTAGCCATGGTCGCTTGTAATGCAGCCTGCAGATGCTCCTCGTTGGCGCCAGATGGTATGGGCTGCCCAAAGACAGTTTCCATCACGACAGCTGCAGCGAACCTGGTCTAGTCAGACGCAGACAAGGCCCGACGAAAGCCACGCATACCTACCTTCTGGTATGCGCCAGGAATTGATCCGGGGACTCGAGCAGCGCCGCAACGAGGGCGTACGACTCGCGGCGCTGTACCGGCCTATAACTCAGCAGAGAGTTTTGATCCACGTATGCGCTCTGGATCCACTGTCTATGCTTCCTCCGTCGTTTTCCATACGGCATGAACGCAGAGACCGGGTGCCATCCTATGCTGTGTCCCGGGTTGTCATTAGTGAGGGCCGGGAAGGGGTGGGGGAACTGCTCACAGCTCTGTGAGCAGGATGAAGTTGGGCCTATCAGAGTACTTCGAGCTCCTCTTGTCCATGAGATCCTGTGCTACTTGCACCGAGTTCAGCACGAGAGCCGGTTTCTGGAAAAGCCTTGCGTATATCAAATCCCCTTGCCAAGATGTCAGGGCATTCAGTGACATGGCAGAACAGACAATTGCATACCGTACACTCTGCCCCATTGCGCGAAGGCGCGCTGTTGATAAAGCAAGGGTAGCTGGTGCACATTGCCTAGTAGAGGGACCGGCCTTGGACCAGGAGGAAGCTTGCGACCACCACCTCCTGTAAATTTCTTGAGGACTGTATAGAAAACTACAAGTAAGAGGGGAGTAGCGATTTGCCAGGCATGACTGTAATAGAAGATCATCGACTAAAATAACAGGAAGGTGTAGTAGGAACAGCAGGCCCTTGTAGTCTGGGACGAGCTCCAAGTGTTATATCTACGACTGAGCCGGTGTTCGGCAAGCCCTTGAACTATGCCATATCCAGGAGCATAAATGAGGGTCGTACCTCTTGGATTATATTCACGGGAAACTGACATATATCTGATGGGATAGTGCCGGAAGAACGTCAGAATAGCGCCTCATGATTGGGCACAGAAAACATTATAGTGAATAAGGGAATGCATCGACGGTGTCTGAGTCAGCGAGACTATGAATAGATGTGGGACATGCCTCCAGCCAGTCTGAGGACGCGAATAGTCTTAGTCAAGTGCCAAAGTCTGCGGTCATGTAACTCCGCACAATCGCCGCACCACATGCAGAAACCCCAATTGATGGAAGAGGCGAAGGACTAACCTACAGCAAGAACATACAATGCCCTGCGATGCCGACAGGGACAAAACAATGAGTGCCTACTCTGGATTTATTGAATAAATGAACCTGACGGTCCTAAGCACTTCGGGCGAACGTACATACATATATAGTTCTTAGTGTGTTTTGAGGCCCAAAGCCCTCCTTTCGACGGTTCGAGCGGGCTTCAAAGTCAAACCAGGCCCGATCCTGGGATGTATGAGTGAATCATGTTGTTTGTTCCGCTCCTGTGGTGCTATGCCTCATCAGGCACGGTAGGCAAAGCATGTGGGCTTACTCACCCATACAATCTACTTCAGGTTTCACGTCGGCCTTGATCAAGGATGTCAATGTGGGGCTCATCATGAAAAAGGACGCTACGCTTTGCCGCTGGCGCCCACCTAGCTTCACCCCGCGTCAGCGCCTTCCATTAGCTCAAAGGAATTCATTCCCAATGAAGGTTAGCAATTGTGGTATGGCAGTGACCGGCAAGGCGCATATTGGTTTGTCCACCCTCTGAGCCCCCTAGGATTTGCTGAACTCAAAGCCGGTCCCTCCGGGAGGGCTGGACTTGTGCCAGGCTTTATACGGCTCGTCCGGGCCGGGACCGGCTGGTTTGGGCCTCAAAGCCCAGCCGTGGACAACACTAGTTCTGAGGGTCAGTCTATCAATATTCGCTGTCGATAGAAATATTACGACAACACGCCTATTGTTCGAGTTTCACATAAGCGTGTGATCAGAGCTCTCAGATAGCCTTCACCTATGAACGTATTAGACCGGCCGCTCGTTTGAAGAACATAATCCTAAAATATCGTTCTATGCCCAACAAGTCCTATATCTCAAGTATCCCGTATAGTGTGTGTTGGGTACACCAGGCTGAGACTTTGTCACGAGCTTTTCCCAAGACTGTATCTGTGTTATAAAGTTCATAGCAAAGGCTGAGCACAAAAGCCACTCAGCCGAGACCTAAACATCTCGCTGTGTCCCACTACAACGATAAGTTGGTGTAGGCACTAAGCGTGCATTGCGCTGTAGAATTACCATAACTGAGCCAGCACAGCAGCCCATCAATAGAGTACGGTCGTTTGTGACCAGGTTGAACTTCGAGTTGAAGAGTTAATCAGCTGACAAGCCTCAGCGGAGTTTGGATGCTTAAACGACGCAACTGCACTGAGTGATTCAGTCACCGTGGATCACAAGCGTCACAGTGTCACGTGCATCCGTATCATCTGTCTGTCTCGTCGTTCGTCCTGGCACAGATTGGCTGGCATTGGGTTCATCCCGACTCCTGTCTCAGTGCGGCGCTGGGTGACGGGCGGATGGGAGAGGAGCCAAGGTCGACTTCGGTTAAACCCGATCCGCGGGTTGCGGTTCTTCCTGGTGCGTGTGAACTCAGGTTTATCTCAATATAGTCTCTGGCCATGTAGTAAGTCGAGGATTTCCCGATGCCTGCGGGATCGGCATCTCTCATATTGTATGCGGACATATTCGAGAGGCGTTCAAAAAAGATGCTGAATCACGCAAGATTTTGCCATCCGATAAATACTGGCGTATAAATGTTGGTGGTTTGGACTCCGCACTCCTTACACAATCAAACATGACTTCGACTAAACCTCTGGTGTTTGTCATTGGTGCGACGGGGCGCACGGGGGGCTCAATCGTCGATGCACTCATCAAAAGTTCCAAGTTCGTGAGTACCTCGCCATGCAGGGCGCATCAACTTCTGACATCCCACATATAGCGAGTCACCGCTTTAATCCGACCATCTTCTGCCTTGAAACCCGAGGTCGAACAGCTGCGCGCTCGTGATGTAGAGATACGCCTCGGGGATATCTCAGATCCCCACGACAAGCTCAAGGCAGTTTTGTCTGGCGTCGATGTCCTCATCAGCGCTGTCGTTGCGAGACAGATCACCGCACAGAAGGGCATCCTCTCCGCCGCGAAGGACGCGGGTGTCAAGCGCGTCATTCCGTGCGAGTTTGGTACGCCCGGCGCAAGGGGGATACAGGTTCTCCATGACGAGGTGCGCGTATCTCCCTAGTTCACATGTTTCGCTACCTGACTCCTCGCTGCAGAAATTGGACATCCGGGACTTCATTCGCGCGCTCGGGATTGGGCATACGTTCATCGACGTTGGGTGGTGGATGCAGCTCATTCCGCCATATCCCACCTCGAGCGAGGAGAGCGATTCGCTGTACATCTCTGTGTCGCGCGAATTCTACGCTAAGGGTGACAAGAAGAACCTGTACACGAACATGGAACACATTGGCACCTACGTTGCGCGCATCATTGATGACGACCGGACGCTGAACCAGTATGTCGTCATCTGGGAAGACGAGCGCACACTCGAGGAGGTGAAGACCCTCTCCGAGAAGGCGTCCGGAGAGGAGGATGTTCTAAGGGCAAAGAGGCTGGTGGTACGCGTCACTCCGCTTTCTACGTCTCTAATATTACGGATATTGAGAAATTCTAACAGGTTGACGCTGACGAGCTTCAGCGCCGTGTCAAGGAGGGCAAGGAAGAAATACTTCGTAGCCCGAGTATTGCTGCAGCGGTCCGCTGGTACTGGAGCGAGTACCAGATCAGCATGCATGTTCTGGGCGAGAACTCGCGGGAGAATATCAAGGTGCTGGGCGCGCTCGACGCGCAAGAGCTCTATCCAGACATCGTTCCACAGAAGTTCGAAGACTTTGTGAAGACATTCTACCAAGCGCTTCCACCGCCGGCTTACTGAACGGACGTAGTGTGATATTTCCCCTGTCGATATGTAGTGTCGACCGTGTGAACTCATCTTTTGAGGAATCGGCCGCGCCCGATGAATACCTTTGATGGCAATCGGAATGAGTTTGTAATTCCATATTCAATGTGTCAGACGCCTAGTTCAGTCATGTCGTTGGTCAATGGGCCTGCATCACATAAGTATGGTCCGAGCTGCTCGAGAGGGATTCAGTACGAAGTGTTGGGTTGAGTGCAGCCTGCCGTTGTCGCCACTTAGCGCAGTCAATTGACTGTTTCTTGTGTACCACTTTGATCTCATTCATAAAGTTTGTCCCACTGTTGTGCCGGAAGACACATGCCGCTTCTGGAAAGCACCAGGTGAGTTGTGTACAAAAGCGTCCAATGAGGCACACGATCGCTGTACAGTATGTTGACCTCGACACAACACTGGCAGGTGCAGGATCAATGCAGTAGGATCCCTTGTTGGGGAGGGCAATGTTAGCGATTATCGCACCATAATTTGTGAAAGGCGGACCACAGGAACACTGTTTTATGCAACGCACGAGGTAGTCCATCATTGACAGCAGGGCGTTCGGCGGTTCATGAGGAAGACAGAATGGGGAAGGGCAATTCGACATACGCATGGTCAAAATGTGCATTGACATACAACGTATCATTAGAAGGTAGATCGTCAACAAGAGGTACCTACTCCGCGTACATGGTAGGCTCGCATCAGCGCATGAGCCTGAGGTACACCGTCTAAGCAAGAAAACAGCAATCTCATTGAATTGATGCTGAACCCGTCGATGCCACAAGCTGTCAGTTGGTAGATCATGACGGGTTGTCGATATTCTGCTGTGCATGAATACCTGGCGCAAGCGAGAACAGGGCACAATGCGTACCAATTGCATCGCCCAGCTTGCCATCGACAGATGCTGCTTGTCGCAGCCCGGGGGAGGCTTGCCCTGGATCCAGTCGAAATGCCGCAAATTCTGTACGAAGTAATCTGAATCCGTCGAGTGGACCATGGCTGGAGCGTAGATCTTCAACGTCTGCAGCCCTGTTACGCCTATGTCTGGAACTTCTGTCTCCGTCTCCTGGCGGTTCCCCACGAGCTGCCGAAGCCCATCTGTGGCTAAATTGGATTTAGAGTATATGGCAACGGAGGTGAGGCTGGGGAAGAGCCATCTGCCGTCTTCTTGTGCATTCGAGAGAACTTCAAGCACGTCTTCCATGGAAAAATCGTTGGAGTCCCGCGCAAACGTGTGGATGATGCGCGCCGAGCGGAAGAATTGGAAATGGTGCCATAAGTCGATTAGCTCCTCGATGGTCAACCCGTCGACGTTGTATTCGAGGTTAAGTGTTCGTAAAAGTGGGAAGCGTCTGGGCTGCTGCCAGAAGGCGTGGAAAGAGGCTGTCTCGTCTTCATGTATCAGATTGAGGATGGTGAGGTCACGCAGTTGTGGTGCAGTCACGATGGAAAGCATGTCTCTGATGGTGGCGAAATTGGTGTCGCAAAAGGTAAGCGTTTCCAGAGCGGGCAGGCAAACCAGCGCCTCGTCATCGTCTAATGGCTCGTTTTTGACGTCTTCCACCTCGACGTTATCTAGCGTCAAATGTCGCAGGTCGCGGAGGGGTCCCAGCATCCGCATGAAATCCATGCTATTGTGAAACCATCTCGGCTTGCAGTTCTCCCTCCACCTGAGCTCTTGGATGGACGGAAAGCGTGCGGTCACTTTGCTCGAATTCAGATCGGTGGCAGATGGGACGTCCAGGTCCAGACTACGTAGGTTCGGGGCGGAAAGACCTTTGGTGAAGTCGCAACGTTGCACGTCATCCTGGTGAATGAAACGACAGACGCAGCTCAAATGTAGACTCTTTAAAGCGTCCGCTGTTCCAGTGAGGAAGGGCCCGTACATATAATCGAGTTCATCTGACCACTGGAAAGCCATGCCCCAAGTAAGATCGAGTGATCTCCACCGCTGAATGTGTTGACGCAGTAACTGCATCGCGTCCTTGATGTAGGTAGGACCGTCTTGCCGCTGGACATTTTGACGCCGAGGCCCGGTGTGGTACAAGTCCAGAAAGATGTCGAGCTGTGCGCCGCGTGACCGTTCAAGAAGTGTCGTAAGGACGGTCAGCGGGGGCGCGCGGGGACGTGTGATGACGACCGTGCCCCACAGAGCCGACGTGTTCAATGCAGTAGTGCGCCATGTCCGCGACACAGACGCTGCGCGTTGTACGAAACGCATTCGCTCCAGACAATTCGAGTCTTTGAATCCTTCCTCAAGAATATGGGCCAGGATCTCTGTGGGCATACAGGATAGGGCGATGTGGTCCTGACATCATCCATGAGGGGCGATGCATGAACACAACACGAGAGAACGTACCGCCAGAGCGATCGGGTTAACAGTAGCTATCATGTCGAACCTGGGATCCCATTCGGGACAGACATTAGTGTATGCGCTGTTGATCACTCTTGCCCATTTACATACTTCAGATTGCGGATCCTTGCAGATTGTGAAGACGTGCAAAAAAATAGGCTAGACCGAATGATAAGGTGATATATCTCGTGCTCGAGGCTGGTGGCCTTATGGGACTCTCAGGGATAAGCAGACGCTGTGCCGGCGCTGAATGTCAAACATATCAAATGTTTCGGCTCAATTGATTCACTCGGTGCCTGAGCATCTCAAAACATACATTTCTGTTTCGCTTCAAGTACCATGCAGAGTGCAAGATGCACTTAGCCGAATAGTTGGTGGTGGGATAGAGACAGGCACATTCACCTCGACTGTCAATGTTCCAGCTAGGTTTCGAAAAGGCGCATTCTACATCCAATATTCTCAGCTATGAGATGATGCCTTTGCTTGCGGGCGAAGCGCAGGAGCAGTCGCTTAATCGGACGATGACGGCAACATTCATCGAACCGCCAGCGGGCGCTTATATGGTCACGTGCCATGGATGGTGACTTGCCATACCTGGCGGTGATTTTCGCCCAAACTCTTGACTACTCATAAATAGCCATTGATATGATGTCAATACCTCCAGTCATGATCTCAAAAAAGCGTACAAGTGTAACTAAAGACATCAGACCTGTATGTATTCCGCGTACATAGTAGACTTGCATCAGTGCATGAGCCTGACGTACACCGACTAAGCAACCCAATCAAAAATCCTCATTGTTTGAATGCTAGAATGACCATACTAAAACCATCGATGCCGCAAGCTGTCGGTTGCAATGATCATGATGGGTTGTCGATGTTCTACTGTGCATCAGCATTTGGCGGAGGAAATATCAAGGTACGATACGCACTAATTGCATCGCCCAGCTTGCCATCGAGAGATGCTGCTTGTCGCAACCCGGGGGCGGCTTGCCTTGGATCCAGTCGAAATTACGCAGATTCTGTCCGAAGTAATCTGAATCCGTCGAGTCAATTGTCGCCGGTGCGTATATTTTCAACGTCTGCAGCCCCACTGCGCCTACATCGGGCACCTCTATCCCCGTTTCCCGACGATTATCCACGAGCTGCCGAAGCCCATCTGTGGCTATATAGGATTTAGAGTATATGGCGAGGGAGGTGAGGTGGGAGAAGAGCCATCGCCCATCTTCTTGTGCGTGAGAGAGGGCTTCCAGGACGTCATCCATGGAGAAATCATTAGAGTCGCGCGCAAATGTATGGATGATGCGTGCAGAGCGGAAGAATTGGAAAGGGCGCCAAAAGGCGATTAGCTCGTCGATGGTCAACCCGTCGACGTTGTACTCGAGGTATAGAGTGCGTAACAGTGGGAAGCGTTTGGGTTGCTGCCAGAAGGCGTGGAAGGAGACTGTCTGGTCTTCATGTTGAGGGTTGTGAATGATGAGGCCACATAAGTTCGGGGCGGTCACAACGGAAAGCATATCTCCGATGGTCCCGAAATCGGTGTCATCAAAGGTGAGTGTCTCCAGAGCGGGGAGACAGATTAAAGCCTCGTTATTGTCTGGCGGCTCGTTTCGGACGTCATCCGCGTAGACGTTAATTAGCGTCAGATGTCGCAGGTCGTGGAGGGGTACCAGCATCGGCATGAAATCCATGCTCTCATAGATCCATTTGCTCTCGCCGTCGCCGCTCTCCTTCCACGTGAGCTCGGAGATGGTTGGAAAGCGCGCGGTCACCCTTCCCAGATCCATAGCAGACGGCAGGCCATCCAACACCATGCTGCGGAGATTTGGAGCCAAAAACCCTTTAGTGAAGTCATATTTTTCTAGGTCCTCATACCAGATCAAACGACAGACGCAACGGAGACGCAAGCTTGTCAGAGCGGCTGCCGATCCAGTGAGGAGGGGCGCAAATGTCTCATCGAGTTCATCTGACCCAGACACTCCCCATGTGAGGTCGATTGATCTCCACCGCTGCATGTGTTGACGCAATATTTGCATCGCGTCCTTGATATAGGCAGGATCCTCCACCCGTTGCACGTTTCGACGGGGAGGTCCGGTGTGGTACCAATCCAGGAAAATGTCGAGCTGTGCGCCGCGTGACCGTTCAAGAAGTGTCGTAAAAACGGTCAGCGGGGGCGCGCGGGGACGTGTGATGACGACCGTGCCCCACAGAGCCGACGTGTTCAATGCAGTAGTGCGCCATGTCCGCGACACAGACGCTGCGCGTTGTACGAAACGCACTCGTTCCAGACAATTCGAGTCTTTGAATCCTTCCTCAAGGATATGGGCCAGGATCTCTGGGGGAGCGATATGGTCCTGAAGGTATTTGACATCATGCATGAGAAGTGATGAATGCACGCAACGCGAGAGCACGTACTGCCAGAGCCGCGATCGGTTCGGGAGAACACCCCACCCCTTCGACAGTAGCTACCATGTTGAACCTGGGATCCCATTCGGGATAAACATTAACGTCTGCATTGCTGATCACTCTTGTCCATTCACATACCTTAGATTGCGAAGCCTTGCAGGTTGCGAAGGTGGGCGAAAGAAGGTAGACTATCTCGGAGGGTAAGGTGATATATCTCGTCGCTCGAGGCCTGTAGCAGCCTACGCCCCCTGCGATCTTATTGGATTCTCAGTGATGGACAGACACTGTACCAGCGCTGAATGTCAAATGTTCCGGCTTAATCGGTCTACTCGGTGCCTGGGCATTTTATAACATACATTTTTGTTTTGCTTCAAGTACTCTGCAGCATGCAACACGCAATGAGCCGAATACTTTGTGATAGGACATGGAGAGACATATTCACCTTGAGTGCGATTATCAATATTCCAGGGTGGTTTCTGAAAGGTGCATTGCAAATCCCATATTCTGGGCTATGGGAGAGTGCTCTTGAACCCGTGGAATTAAAAAAAGATGGTGCTTTTGTTTGCGGGCGAAGCGCACGAGAGCACTGACGCTCACTCGCTCGGACGATGACGCCAGCGCTAGTTACTCATCAACCGGCAACGGCTTCCGGCGGGCGCTTCGAGATTCAAGGCTTTTGTGTGAACTTCCATACTTGCCATACTGGGCATTTGTCTGAGCTCTGTCGAGCGCGTAAGGAACGTACACAGAGGCACTCGCACAATTCTCGACTCGGTACTACAAACAATGCCACATCATATGATGGCATGCGCTCGCCACAACTCCAAGTTACAAAACGAAATGCCATGATACCGGCGGCGACACCGTTTCTTGCAGCTTTGCGCACTTTCCAGCGAAGTCACTGAACGTCAATTCGTTTTCCAACTCACGTCGGGTCTTCCACAAAGTTGCTGCTGCAGCGAGCCGCTAATGTCTCCGAAGCTCGGTCTTAGACCGTCAGCCACCGAACCGAAGCGAAGTTCAGGTTCAGTTGGGCATCAAGGCGGGAGTTTCGGTTCGGGGTTCATGAGCGAGCGTGCCCAAGAACCACTCAACATGCCTGATCGACATTAGCAGGTCTCGACGCCCCTCGTTGGCTAACACCCGCCGCACTAAGAGATACCTGTCTGCTATAGTACGCAAGTGTTCTGTGAATCACGCGCGAGCGGAAATGCTGGATCTTTGGTCACCGTCCGAATTCTAGACAATTCGCCAGTGAACATTATGATCTACGTCGAACTGTCGCATTGAATGCACATGCAGTTGTATATGTACAGTAATCTTTTCCAGCTTCCAGCTTATTTGATTGACGTAAGAAGGCTCTTGGAACATAGGCAAGCCTCCGCCTGGGGTCAGGCCATATTGTAAAGTAGTTGAAGTCGAACCTCGCCCTAAAATTCAAGCTGCCAAACAATGCAAAGCTAACAGCCTTGATAATACATAGCAGTGATCAATCCTACTGCACGTTCGGAAGGGACGGGGCCTGGTAAAACGTTTGGGCAAAGTCCCCAAGCTTCTGCGGAACAATATCCGGATAGAGCTCTCGCACGTCCAGTGCACCCAGCGCTTTTGCGTTCTCCAGTGAGTTTTCGCCCAGAATATGCATACTGATCATGAACTGGTTCCCATGCCGCAGAATTTGTGTGCCGGGATTCGGGTTACGGAGTGCCTCTTCCTTGGCAACTTTGGCGCGGCTCTGGAGCTCATCAGCTTCAACCTATCCACTACCTTCAGAATCTGAAGCCCTCGCAAATGACAAACATGAGACGCACCACCACTCTCTTTGCCCTGAGGACATCCTCCTCGCCAGACGCCTTCTCAGCTATGGTCTTGACCTCCTCGAGTGTGAGCTCGTCTTCCCAGATGATGACGTACTGGTTCAACGTTCGGTCATCGTCGATGATGCGCGCAACGTAGGTGCCAATGTGCTCCATGTTCGTGTAGAGGTTCTTCTTGTCGCCCTTGGCGTAGAACTCGCGCGAGATGTGGACCCAGGGCGAGCCGGTGGCCTCACTGGACGTCGGAAACGGTAGGGCGAGTTGCATCCACCAGCCGACATCGACAAAGGTATAGCCGACACCGAGGGCACGGACAAAGTCTCGTATGGCAAGTTTCTGACAACAACATAATGAGCCTATGAGGGAAACCTCAGCTGTATGGGTTGCGCACCTCGTCGAGCATGTCCTGCACGCCTTTCGCGCCAGGCATCGCAAAGTCACAGGGAATGACACGCTTTACGCCGACATCCCTTGCAGCAGAGATGAGCGGCTTCTGTGCAGTGAGATGCTCCGAATGGACAGCACTGATGAGGACATCGATGCCAGACAAGACTGCCTTGTGTTTGTCCTCGGTGTCTGTGATATCCCCGAGGCGTATCTCCACACCGCGAGCGCGCAACTGTTCGACCTCGGGTTTCGCGGCTGAAGACGGCCGGATGAGCGCCACAGTCCTCTAACGAAACGGTCAGAAATCATGGCGCTCCATAGAGGGCAGCGGGACTGACAAATTTAGCGCATTTTATGAGCGCGTCGATAATTACACCACCCGTACGTCCAGTTGCACCGACGATGAGCACTAGGGGCTTGTATGAAGGAGAAGTCATATTCGATGGTCAACAGCAATGGCGGTGGCAGTCTGGTACCGAAAATCAGTTCTCAATCGCCAGTATTTATAGCCACTTTCTCCGTCCGCAGTTCCTGGCATTTGTAACGCACCTACATGGTTCGGCAAACGTCGTTGCTCAGCGTCGTTGTGAACCTGCACTGATGTGGTGTTCGTGAATTCCGGTAAAATTGGAATAGTTATCATTTGTAACGCACCTACATGATTCAGCAAATGTCGTTGATCAGCGTCGTTGTAACCTTGCACTGATGTGGCGTTCGTGAATTCCGTGATAATCGGGATAGTAGACACTTAAACTAGGGTTAGGTGTAGTGGTTTTGCCCTCGTCTATCCAGCTGACCCCTATCGTTAGACCTAGCCGAGAGGATTCGTGCGCAAGACGCAATTTAGAGTCAACGGTGGGGACCATGTCTCGACCTGGCTGGACCGGGCAAACTATGGCCGCAGCCACAAATTATCAAGGGGCGTTGTGGTCAGGGCCGCCAGAAGTCCGCTTACGCACGTCGATTCCAATCCAATCAGCTGTCGACGAGTCTAGCAGAGAACTCGCAGGCGAGCTCTGGTCTCACAGTCGTCCGTCCATCACTGCGTTCGCTACTGCAGCCGCGGCGGAACGTCTGGTTTCGAGGTCACCGAACGAGCAAGTTGTCATGCGTCATCACCCGCAATGGGCAACTGCGTTATCAGAAGCGCGACATAGAATACTTATCTCTGCTTATGCACATTACGAGCTATGACCGCCATTTTTCATAATCCTCTCGCGTCGCAGTACACTGTGCCACAGGCAGCGCGTCCTGACGCGAGCGTCTCCGCGTTCCACACCTCCCTTGAAGGTTATACACCAACAGATCTGCTCTCTCTCCCTGATCTCGCACGCGAGCTGCGCGTAGGACACGTTCTTGTGAAGAACGAGTCCGTGCGCCTCGGACTCCCTGCCTTCAAGATCCTGGGCGCGTCGTGGGCCGCATGCCGCGTCATTACACGGCATCTAGGGTTGCCGCTGAATCATGTTGGACGATCGCTCGCGGATCTGTCAAGGGCGGCAAAGGATCGCGGGATCACCCTGCTGACCGCGACGGACGGGAATCATGGACGCGCGTTGGCCAGGATAAGTAGCCTGCTAGGAGTCAAGTGCCAGGTCTATGTGCCAAAGGGGCTCGAGACATCAGTGGTATCGCTTATTGCGGACGAAGGTGCACTGGTAGAAGAGGTGGATGGCGATTACGATGCCGCTGTGCTCAAGGCTTACGAAGCTGCGAATGCTGTGAGGAATGGTATCTTAGTGCAGGATACAGCTTTAGAGGGCTATGAAGAGATTCCGAAGGTACATATATACCATAATCGATTTGTATCCTGATGTTAACTTATGGGCTGTGTGGTGCAGTGGATTGTAGACGGATACTCGACCATGTTCGTGGAGATAGACGAGCAAATACACACGCTGACAGGAGGAAAGGATGCTGACATCGTCATGGTTCCTGTCGGCGTCGGCTCCCTAGCTCAGGCCGCCGTCACACACTTCAAGCGGACCGGACGCACAAGCCAAACTCAGATCATCACTGTAGAGCCCGACACCGCTGCCTGCCTCATAACCGCGCTCAGGAACGCGTCGGCGTCCTCGACAAGCGCCGTCACCGCCTCTGTGCCAGGCGGGACCTTGACAAGCCCGACTATCATGACCGGCTTGTGCTGCGGCACCGTGTCGCCGCTCGCGTGGCCGTTGCTGCGCGGGGGCGGCGATTTCGCCACGTCAGTCGCGGACATTGAGGCGCATCAGGCCGTGAAGGACCTCCAACGGGTTGGTATCGACGCAGGACCGTGCGGGGCTGCGCCCCTCGCAGCACTCCGTCGCTTTGCATCCCTGCGGCCTGGGGCTCTCCGTCCGGACAGCGTTGTCCTCCTACTCGCGACCGAGGGCCCGCGAGAATATGTACCACCGCTCGACGCGACCACGACGGACCCCGTCGTGCTCACACAGATCCTGACGCGCATCGACTCGTCGAACCCTGACCTCAGCAAAGACGCGGGTGCGGGAGAGGCTCGTATCGCTGACTACCTCCACGCATGGCTGGCGCACCACGGCTTTGCGGTGCACCGCCTCGAGGCGCGCCCCGGCCGGCCCAGTATCATCGGCGTCGCAAAGGGAAGTGGCGCAGGACGGACGTTGATGTTCAACGGGCATGTGGACACGGTGACGCTGGCTGGATACAACGGTGATCCGTTGAGTGGTGAGATCATCGACGGTGCTGTGCATGGGCGCGGCGCCTTCGACATGAAAGCGGGCGTTGCTGCATCACTGGTGGCTGCCTATCGTGCACGCGAGACGCATGATCTGAAAGGAGATATCGTTCTAGCCCTTGTTGCAGACGAGGAGAACTTGAGCTTGGGCACACAGGAGGTGTTGGCGGCCGGCTGGCGGGCGGACGGTGCAGTTGTCAGCGAACCCACCGACGAGGCTCTTATGCTCGCGCACAAGGGCTTTGTCTGGGCTAAAGTTGACATCATCGGGAAAGCGGGGCACGGGTCCCGTCCTGACCTGGGTGTAGATGCCATCGCGAAGGCGGGACACTTCCTCGTTGCGCTGGAGCGCTACGGCGATGCACTAATGAAAAGCCAACTGACGTGTGCAGTCAGCCACTCGCTACTTGGCACGGGAACTGTGCACGCCGGTCTGATCAAGGGCGGAGAAGAGATATCATCTTACCCAGCACTATGCACTGTCTCCGTTGAGCGCAGGACGGTGCCTGGAGAGACGCCTGTGACGGTGGAACAGCAATTACGAGTGATCCTCGACGGCATAACGAGAGACGTACCGGACTTTCAGTACGCGTTGCGCATAGGCGAGTCGCGCTCGCCCTACGAGGTCGACGCGGATCATGCGTTCGTGCGCCTCTTCAGCAAGCACGCGGAAGCGGTCCTCGGTGTGCCCCCCAGAATTACCGGTGCCCCGTACTGGGCGGATAGCGCGCTCTTGGCAGACGCAGGGATACCTGTCGTGCTGTTTGGGGCGCAGGGTCGGGGCATGCACTCGGCGAACGAGTCGGTGGATGCCGCGAGTATCAAGCGGGTGACCCAGCTGCTAACGAAATTTGCTACTGACTTCTGTGGCGGGACTAAGAACTGACAATCGATATCGCTGGAATGATGCTCCCGAGTGTTTATATTCACTTATCGACGCCATGACGCGTTCAGTTGTTACAAGTTCAGCGCGCATCGAGGCATGACTTGACATCTATTCATCAGAAAGCAATGTGGCAGAGGCAGTGTCAGTTAAACAGGCTAGTTTTTGAAATGGGACGTAAAGCGCGATCCTGACGACACGCCTTCGACGCGTCGGCCATGCGCAGTGGCGTGGGGCGCCAGTGTCAACGGCGAACATGGTACAAGTAATTCAAAGAGGCCCAAAGCATCTTGAGCTAGCGCTAAATTCCGGCCTCGACGGGTCGATGTCCTCGTAGCGTGCTAACGCCGTTGTGAGAGCCAGAAGGCTGCCAGGGCCTGGACCGGCGCTCCTTCAAGGTCGAATCACCAGAGCGTGCGAGGAGGCAGCATTGATGCGGTTCTCCCGGGGGGACCGTTGCCTTCGCGCTTCGCGAAGAACAGCTCCGTGCCGTCGCGTGCGCGTGCGATCGTGTGGGGGATCGGGTGCAGTACTGTCGTGACGTGTGCCGATACCGAGTTTGGCCAGTATATTTCCTGACATCGGACGCGCGGTACCGCCACACCGGGGACAATCGAACGTAAACGGCGCGGCGTTACGTTTGCGGCTGTGGGATTGCCTTCAGTGTAATAAGGGTGCACCGCACTCGACAGATTCTTTCACGGATTCTGCGATCTGCGGGGTGTTCATGTCCGCTCGGAGACTGCGGGCTCCGAGAGCGGGTGTTGCCACAGAACAGCAGCGCACTGGACTAGCGTCGGTCTGGCCTCAGCCCGTGCCTTTCTCTGGCACCGTGCACAAATCCGTCAAACACCGAGCGCCAAGATTCGGGGTGGGGGCAAGCGTGGTCAGCAACGAGCGATGGCGGCGTCGAGATCATGTCAATAGCAGACAGCTTCGTTGATGTCATATCGAAATATACAGCACTCGTAATAGTGGTCTGATCTCCAATCTCGGATACCCCGATCACGGTGTCTGTTTTCGGCTGGCCACGAGTGTTCACGCTACATCTTATTCTTGCACCAGAACGCCGGCGACAACTGGCAGTGGAACAACATATCACGGGTTGTAGGGCGCACAGGCAGCAAGTCGCAATGTGTTCCCATGTGCACGAAAGGCGGTAATGCGCCGGTTCTAGATGTTCTAGCTGTGAGTGTGGCCTACGCCATATTTCTCGACACACAGCTTCTATAGCGGACGGACGTTGCTGATGACCACGGCTCCGGTGACATAGAACGGCCGGGGACAGTACTAGAGACAGGTCAGATCTGCACCCTGGAAGAGCGGGCGAATGACAATGAGAGAAGACGAAGAACATGAGGCCGTGCGAGAGATCGAAGAAATGCAATACCTAATTGTGCGCACCCGCAAACTCTGATCATGGTGCCTCAGAACTTGATCGACTTGTACAGCAGTGGTTTTCAACTTTTGGCCATAGGCGGATATCTCATCGAATACTATGGTTTACCAGTAGACGGACCCACCTCTTGATGGCCAGGTAACACTTCGTCACATCAATGTGACGCCGGTGCCGATTGCAAAGTCAGCGCGGCACACAGGGCCGGGGCTTGAACCCATGCTCAGCGGTGGTGGCTTCAAGACGATCGACAGGTCCATCTTCGGACTCCGCTCGCATCCGTAGTAACCATCGTGCTCTCGGGCGTGACATCGCCATCATATCCCTCGAAAGAAGGGACTACTCAACAACTCACCTGCTTGCTCTGGCACAAGTTGAAGGTGAGAGCAGGCATATGAAAACATAGGCGACCACATAATTTCGAGGGTGGTAGAGTGCCTTGTTGTTGCGCCATTACAAATCTGGCCATCCAGAGGGAGGGCCATTCACTGGTAAACCATAGTACACTTCGAAGTGTGTTATTTACCACTTACCAAATGAAGTGGGGCTGATCAACCAATCGGTGCCCTCCGATCAACAATGTCCAAAACGGTGTCCAGATATCTCATGCACCTCCGAATCACATATTGAGCCAGAGCCTAAATTCGTCTGGAGGAGATCAAGGATTGGAGTGCCCAAGTTTGTCCGGATCAGGATCAGAGTCCTACACATGAATTGGAGATCATACAGCGGCAGAGGGCCGCTCGGAGCATGGGTGCTGGTGTGTCCAAACCTTGGAGCATACACCCGAACCTTGGAGCATACGGCCGAGAGGTCTCGGCCCTTGTTGACAGGACAAGGCGCGCATTGCAGCTGCGGCTCATGACGAGGCAGGGGCAGTCCCATTCAGATCGCCAGGCATAGCGGTAACGCCGGGGCGCGCAGCTGTGATGTAAAAGTTTGCCAGGTGCCAAGATGCTGAAACGGCGGGAGAATGCGAATGTGACGTAACACGCACACGAGTTTGCAGACGTCGCGCGCCACGATGCCTAGACGGAGCTGAGACTACTCGATTGGCAACGCTGTGCTGTCTGGGGCGCAAGTATAGATCCCTTTAGGAACTCGAATACGTAGATCTGGTGTCGGTCAAAGTCAAAGGGCGACGGAGAAAGAAGCGCCGAGGACAGCTCAGGCCGTAGCCTACTCAAGAGTGTCGCTCTCAAGAGCGAAGGTTTCATACCCGGCTGGGGTGCGGGGGAGCGGTTCATTATGAGCTTGAGGTTAAAAAACCATGACGTTGATCACTAATGCAACTACAGTTAGTTGAAATGTGTGTGCCCTGGGGACCATCAACTGTCAGTGAGGTTGTCAATGCTAACTCCCCGCGCACCGACTCGAATGTTGTTGGTCGTAAGTATTTGCGAACGACGCAGTACTTATTAGGACGCACTACTTAGTTAGGACGCGGAAGCTGATCCGTGCCTTTATCGGGGAGAGCCGGCCCTGGCTCTCCGATCGCAGCGCTGCCCGTCATTGGCCGCCTGCGCCCAGGGGTGGGAACACGACACGGCCAGGCGCGAATGTGGCTGCTTTATGTAACCCCCCACAAACAATCTCTCCTCCGACGCTATCGCTGCTTGTTTCGTGCTATATCCCGGTCTCTGGCTGCAGACGCTTGACTACTAGTGAACGACAACACACGCAGGAGAACGCGGAGAACTGAGGACGGCCCTTACGAAAGGATGGACGACGAGCAGCACTTTGTGCATGCGCAGTTGCCGCTGCATTCGCAGTACGACAGAGACAGACTGTAAGTGTCATTTTGTTCACAAGGACTTGCGAGGAGGGTCATTCGAGGGCCGCTCGTTATCCTTCACCCGTCGACCATCCCAAGCGCTGACCGTGCCCTCTTCTCTCTTCGCCCTCTCCTCGGTAACGACCTCCGGAACCTCGACGTACGACACGATGGCGCGACGAAACCGCAGAGAATATGAGCTGACAGTACGCCAAGAACCCAAGCAGGCGCGAATGTGCGGTGTAGGCGGTAAAGGTCCATTCCTTTCGTAGCCTTCCCCCAGGCACATACACAACTTTGCCCACATTCCATCATTTCTAATGCCTGAGTCTACTCATCTTACTCATGTGCATCATCTTTGTTTCTTGCAGCCGATCGCCGGCCAATAGACCCACCACCCATCGTGCAACTGCGTGTGATCGACCCGTCGCACCGGCGGCCTCTTACAGCCGATTCGCGTGCGAGTTCTCCTGGTAAGCGCGTTGTCTGGTCAGCAAGTGTGGATGATACTCATGACGAAACTTTATGTGGCATCAATTGTAGACGGGACCCCTACATCTTCCGCTTCACAGAGCTTCTTGCAAAATCCGTATTATTTCATGTTCGCGAGCCTGGCGAAACCCGATGAGGACGTTGAGCTGCACTGGCTGAAGGTGCGTGTGTTTTTCTCGGAAGCCACAGTCGCACCAGACTCACGCAGTCCCCCTGCAGGATGGGAAGACGCGCTGTACAACAGGCTCCGTGGTTTCATCACTGTACCACTTGAAAGACGCCGAGGCAGGCGGGTCAGATGCGGGGTTCTTTGTCTTCCCCGATCTGAGCGTGCGCACGGAGGGCAGCTATCGACTGAAGCTGAGCTTATACGAGGTCGTTGGGTGAGTGATATTTTGCATCTCTTATGCTTCTTTTTCCGGGATTCTGCATGACATGAGCCATGATTCTCGACTGGGTGTATCCGCAATGTACGTGTGTGGGCCGTGTGTGTTGAAGGAAAACGGAAATCTGCATGAAATATAGAGTACGATCGAAGCATTAGCTGCGTTCCACGGAAACACAGGACGGCGCTCGTGGCCTGCGTCGCTGCGAGGCAATTACAGTCCGCTAGTTTGGCGGTCTGCTCACGTCCGGTCCCGACCGCGGGGGATGGGACGTTGATGCGCAATGGTGTTGATCTGTTGTCGTCAGCCGTTCCAAGATGCCTACTCGGCGCCGCGTTCCACGCATCCGCCGTTTCTTGATGCCGTGGACCCGAGGCCGCGGCGGCGTGCGCTCGCACACGGGCTACCCTGGGCTCAGCCCGCGGCTCTAGGTGGTTCCCGGTCGATGGACGTCGTGGGCCCGGCAGTTTGGCGCGGGCGATCACCCCGCGAGCGTTCGGACACGCGATGCGGCCTTCGGGTCAGGGTTGGCTGGCGTGATGTTAGGGGCAACGGTGCGCTCCACTACGCGTGGAATAGGAGGTGGTGGTGCGGGGCAACGTACCCAGGCTATTGCCTACCTCCTAAGTTTTGGTGCCGGGCGTTGGCTTGTGCGGGAGTTGCCGGCCTGGTGGCATCCTAGCGCGCTATCCCATGATCGTGTACTGTTGAGGGTGCGGGAGCGCATGGTGGCGGTGCTCAATCCGCTGATCGCCCCGCTGTCGGTGGGGCGAGAGCCGCTGTAGCTTGCTGCAGCCTCGCGTGGGCTATTCTGTCGGGGAAACGTCTGTCTGTCGGCATATTCTCTGATGACCGTGTCGACGAGTGTGGATGAATGTGGACAAAGTTTTGTGTTCGGCTACCAAATGGTTGTGCAGTACATGCTGGACTCACCTTCGTGCGCCTCGCGAGTCTTTACCGTCCGTCAACGTAGGGTCTTTGTCTCCCATTTTGCAGCATTCGGTGGTTGTGCAGACGGGCACTGATGGCTTGGAGGCGTGCATGGTGATGGTATCGGTGCAATGGGCCCCCGGCGGATAGAGTTCGTTATATCTCTGCCGCAGGATCCCGTGTTGCCCAGCCATATGTAATATGCCACCCTTTCGCGCGCTTCCACTTGCGTGCCCGAGGATCTGGCGACAGGAAAATAACTCAGGCAGTAGACAAGGCGCCGTTCGCGGCATCTCTGTTTACATCTTCGACTTGATCTACGCCTAGTTGCCGGTTCGAGAAGGCATAGGCTAACGAATTTCTTCCTTCCATGTACAGTTCGAGTGTATACCACTGCAAGTCGATATTCTCGGCGCCGTTTTATGTGTACACGGCGAAGAAATTCCCGGGAATGGAAGGTGAGCCTTTGCATACAGTTCTTCCATCGACGAACGTAGATTCTTCACACCACAATCGACCTCCCCGCGTCTTCATACGGCAGGCGTCACGGCAGCCCTGGCTGCGTGGGGTTCTGGGCCATGAGCCCTCTTCTTGTCGATTGCTACTTCATATATATCGCATCCGCTTTCAACTTGGTTGCTGATCTACGTTCACTGATAACAGAATCCACTCCGCTGTCGTGCTCCCTTGCTGACCAAGGCATCAAAATTCGCATTAGGAAAGACATTCGGGTCCGCAAGAGACCAATGCAGGGTCTCAGCGAGACCCCCATACCTATTCCTTTGGTGGGGCAGCCCCCACCCTCTGGAGCCTTTGGCCCTGTCCCTGTCCGTCTTGACGACCCAGACCCCGAGGACGACAGGGAGCGGGACCGAGATGACAGACGGGGACCCGACAGTGATGCTCGCAGGGACAAGGACAGCGATCAAGAGTATGATCGAGGGCGCGGCGCCGACAGCGATAGAGAAAGCCCGCGCGAGGAGCCCCGGAGATTGGCCGTACGAAGGGAAACTGCGGGAGAACACATGACCGGTGGTAGTGCAGCCCCAGGGAGGAGGCACAGTGCGAGTGACCGTGGTCTCAAGCGTGCGCGAGGCGATGACGGGGGCATCTTGGTCAACACGACCGCAGCTGCGCCAGAGCGGCTCTCCAACGGTCCTGCTGCGAGCCCCGTCAGTGCGGGCCCGTCAAGTGCGAGCGTGAGTGGAGCTCCCGGTTGGGGTGCGATCGATCCTGCGCTGAATCCGCCGCCGCCGCCGTCGACTGTGCAGGCACCACCGCCAGCGACATCTGCTGCGGACCATCACTACCCACCAGCTCCTACCTCGGGTCCCTCGTCCTCATACGAGCATCGGTACGCTGCGGCTCCTCCACATTCAGTAGCGCCTGCGCCTGCCCCTGTGCCCGTGCCCGCTTCTGCGCCTGCAGGTGTACCGCCGTACCATTACGAGCCGCATGGCCACCATGCACCGCCTCCTGGACACCACTACCCCGCCGCGCCACCGCCGCATCATTACAGCCACAGCGCCCCTCCTCCGCTGCACCAACACCCTCCGCCGTCGGCATACGCATACCCTCCCACGCCTGCGCCAGCGCAATCCGGCTGGTACGAGTCGTATCCGCATCACTACCCTCACCACCCGCCGCCGCACCATGCACCGCCTCATCCTCCCCCGAGGTACGGAGAGTATCCCGCGTATGCCCCGCCTGCCCCACAAGGATACTACTATGAGCATCCACCCCAGCACCACCAACCGCAACACCAGCAACACCACGCACCTCCACCCCCGCCGCCCGGGCACCATGTCCATCACTCTTATCACCCGGGATATCCGCCTCAGCCAGGACCTCCGTCACCGCCCAGCGCGCCTGCACCTATGCAGTACGACTATGCTCCACCTTCGACGGCAGGTAGCACTGGCGACAACCGATCCCAAGGCGCGAGCGCGCATGTGTCCAGCTCAGGCTCGCGAGCATACCCTGGCACGCCCTATGCATCAGCCCCTCCTGCTCCTGCTCCCGGCCCGGCAACACACTCCGCCTCGCAGCAACACTATGCGCCGCCACCACCCCAGCAGGGCTACACCTCGCAGTACGCGCACGCGCCGAGCCAGCCACAGAGCCAAGCGCCCGCGCCGAGCCAGGGCCGCGGGCACTATCAACTGAGCACACCACCACATCCGACGCAAGGCTACAGCTCATACCCTCCTGCGCCTGGCACGAGCGGTGGGAGCGCGAGCATGAGCAGCCCGGTCAGCGCTGGTGGTGCGGGCCCGCCGAGCGCTGGCCCAAGCTCTGCGGGCGGCGCGGGGTCGGCAGAGCCTGCTTGGGGATATTCTCAGGGCGCGAACGCGAACACATGGGGAGTGGGCGGTTCGGGCGTGATGATGCAGAATGATCCGTACGCACCGTACACTGGAGGGGGCAATGCCGGCTCGAGTGGACGAGATATGCAGCGTGTCCAGCTGGCACCATTGCGCGTCGGGCAAACCACTACGCCTCCGGGTTCAGGGGAGCGCAGTGGCCATGGGAAGAAGAATCCGCTGAGCATTGGTAACATCATCTCCGATGATACTGGTTAGTTGGCTACAGGAGAATGGGCGTGGAGCACTCAAGCGATCGCAGTAGCTGTTCCGTGTTTGACGTTTGCGTTTGTGTATTATATTCAGTCCGTTTTGCTTTCTGTCTTGTTTAGTCTCGCTTTGGTCATCGCAGTCATGGTCCATATTTGTTTGTTTCATTCTCCGTCTCTCCATTGACTCTCACCTGTTGCCGTGATGCAAGTTGTATTTATTGACCCTTGCTTGATAGGGCAATAGTATCCTTCACATGCTGTATATAGGCGAGTGCTGGTACGTGCTGCGGCAGACACGCAAGCGGTTTCATTTTCGCTAGTGCCGTCTTGCTGTATGCAGTGTCGTCCGAAGATGATCGGCGAGCATTTGATGAAACTGTAGCTAGTTAGAACAAATACCGAAGAGAGCCATATGATCAGACTGTATGCGTGTATGCGCGGCAATACAACTACGCGAACCGAATTCAGCCCTGTCCCACGATAATGTTCGGATATCTAACTCGTGTGATACTCGAATCGAACGTGTAGTGTAAAGACAACCACGAACAAATGAAAACCTCACCTAATACGTGCAACACACGGGTCGCTTGTCCGTACCAAGGCGGGAAGAAGGTCGTGGTTCAAAGGGAAGAGGGGAAACTGCATTTATCGACGTCGTCGCCAGTTTATAAGAGTACAAGGAGGTCGCGACACGGGTGACGTCATAAGAGGCAAGGGAGAAAGCCCGATCAATCTTAGAACAACCCAAATATAGAATACCTACTTCCGAATCGAGGCGAAGCCCCGCCCTGGGCACAAGCAAGCTAGACTCAACATCTCTGGCTTGAGTCCGCGACTAGCTATGTCCCAGACTCACAGGAGTATCGCTTCCGAGGCGTCATATTTCAATCCGCGTCCTGCCACTCTCGGGACTAGGAGGGCGACAACGGCACCGCCGATCGACCTATAATAGCCGCTTCGTCGCGTTGTCGACGCCGTCTTCGCAAGCTTTAGAATCAAAGGTAGAAAACAGTTGTACCTGATTTTCCTCGTTTTTTAAGAATAGAAGAGACAGATATAACAAGAGAAAAAGAGAACGGTGATTGTGTTTGATGACGTTCGACCGCAATCCTCTAAGCGGCATCCAAAGGTTCATCGATGACTACTTGAGCTATGCACAGGACCACGGGTCTCAAGGTGCAGAGGAGGCCGCGAGCGATGTAAGCACTGGCATTCCAATCTGCTACGAACGTTCGAGGCAAACTGATTGTGCGTCGTTCTAGGACATATCAGTCCGGCGTCATGGTCGGCATTGTCCGAAGCATTATGTCCCGCACCATATACTCTGCACATTCCGTGTGCGCATCCTCCGCCTTCCCTCAGTCTCCCTGTGCCTTGTTCCCAACTCTGCTTGTGTCTGTATTGCTAGCAGTGAACAACACGAAACACTTCCACGAAGCATACGGTGCCTGAGAGGCGTGTTGGAACAACCGGTGCGACGGCGCGGCGAGCGCGTTTGTCCACGAGCTAGCGATGCCCGTAAGGGACAATCGCGTGCGGTACGTACATCGCGCGGGGTCGTTTTATACTACGATAGGGGCCTCCGGCCCCCGGTTACTCGCGCGCCCGAGCTTGCGAGCTCGTTCCTGAACGCGTGCTTCAACAAGGCGTGGATTGGAATGCGTCACAGCCAGCTAGTGACCTACATAACTCCGGCGGCTCGTTGGAATAGGAAACGGTGTCGCAAAAACGTGGATGACCAGATGTGGGTTGAAAACAGCCAAATTGACGTTCATTGAATTTGTTAGTATGCGTGCAAGGCTGCGAGAAACAGTGTCGCCGCCGGCATCGTGGCATTTCAAGTGTTCTACATTATTGGGATTCTTAGGATGAAAATAAGAAGTCCACTATCATTATATAGTCAGTACAGGTATGTTATACAGTCGCCTGGTGCGATACTCTGATGCCGACTCACATTCAATCTGATGGATGTGATGCAAATACTCTCACAGCAAAGAAGTGACCGTTTTTTGGGCGAAAACAACGGCCAGGTTTGGCAAGTCGTCATCCATGGAAGTTAGCACTCAAAGCCTTGAGCCTCGAAGCGCCCGCCGGAGGCCGTGAGCTGTGGCCCTTGGCTGATGAGTAACTAATGCCGCCATCATCTTCCTCCGACCGAGTGAGTTTCGGTGCTCTCGGGCGCTTCGCCCGCAGACAAACTTTGACAAGGGCACATCTCATCGCTTCGAATATTATGTCTACAATGTAGCTTTTCGAAACCTCCTGAAGCATTGAAAATAGCACTCGAGATCGCACTTGACGTGAATATGTGGGTGATTGCGTATTAAAATACTTCAAGCGGAACGTAAATGTATGTTGTGAGATACCCATTCTGCACCGAATGGACCAATTGACCCGAACATGTGATATATTTGACAATCAGCGCCGGTACAGTGTCTGCCCGTCCCTGAGAGTCCATTAAAGTCACAGGGGGCGCAGACTGCCACGGGCCTCGAGCGACGAGATATACCCCTCTTTCCTACGGGCTAGCGTATGCTTTTTTTTACTATCTCCACAACCTGCAGAGTCCTGCAATCTGAACTTGGTATATCGCGGTATGTGACTGGGCAGGAGTGATCAGCAGTGCACACACTAATTTTGATCCCAAATGGGATCCCAGGTTCGACATGATAGCTACTGTCGAAGGGGCGGGGTGTTCTCCAGACCCGATCACTTTGACAGTTCGTGCCTCGTGTTGTGTTCCTTCAACGCTCCTCATGCATGATGTCCAATACCTTCAGGACCATATCATCCCCACGGAGATCCTGACTTATATCCTTGAAGAAGGCTATCAAGACTCGGATGATCTGGAGCGAATGCGTTTCGTACTACGCGCAGCGTCTGTGTCGCGGACATGGCGTACTACTGCGTTGAATACGTCGGCTCTGTGGAGCACGGTAGTCATCACACGTCTCCGTGCGCCCCCGCTGACCGTCCTCACGACACTCCTGGAACGGTCACGCCAATCACAGCTCGACATTTTCGTGGATTGGCATTACCCTGGGGCTGGGGCTGGCCTTGTCTACATCAAGGACGTGATGCAAATATTGCGTCAACACATGCAGCAGTGGAAATCAGTCGACATCACATGGGACGTGTACGGAACAGATGAACTCGAAGATACATTTGCGCCCCTCCTCACTGGATCAGCAGACGCTCTGAGAAACTTGTGTCTCTGCTGTTCCTGTTATTTCGTCTGGCCTGAGGACCTAGAAAGATTTGACTTCACTAAGGGGTTTTCCGCCCCAAATCTCCGCAGCATGGTGTTGGATGGCCTGCCGTCTGCTATGGATCTGGGAAGGGTGACCGCGCGCTTTCCCCGAGCTCACGTGGAAGGAGAGCGGCGACGGCGAGAGAAATTGGATCTATGAGAGCATGGATTTCATGCGGATGCTGGGACCCCTCCGCGACCTGCGACATTTGATGTTAGATAAAATCGACATCGAAGGCGTCAGAAACGAGCTGACAGAAAACGACGAGGCCCTGATTTGTCTCCCCGCTCTGGAGACACTCACCTTTTGTGACACCAATTTCGAGACCATCGGAGATATGCTTTCCGTTGTGACCGCACCGAACTTATGTGACCTCACCATTCACAACCTCGAACATGAAGGCAAGACAGTCTCCTTCCACGCCTTCTGGCAGCAGCCCAGACGCTTTCCACTTTTACGCACCCTATACCTCGAGGTCAACATCGCCGGGCTGGACATCGACGAGCTAATTGAACTATGGCGCCCTTTCCGATTCTTCCGCTCGGCACGCATCATCCACACCTTCGCGCGAGACCGCAATTATTTCTCTATGGATGACGTCCTAGAAGCTCTCTCTCACGCACAAGAAGATGGCGGATGGCTCTTCCCTTTCCTCACCTCCCTCGCCATATACTCCACATCCGATATAGTCACGGACGGGCTTCGGCGTCTCGTGGAGAACCGTCGCGAGACGGAGACAGAAGTTCCAGACGCAGGCGTGATGGGGCTGCAGATGTTGAAGATATACGCTCCGGCGACGATTGATCCGACGGATTCAGATTATTTGGGTCAGAAGTTGCGGCATTTTGACTGGATCCAAGGCAAGCCGCCCTCGGGCTGTGACAAGCAGCATCTCTCGACGGCGAGCTGGGCGCTGCAATTGGTATGTATCGTGCCCTGGTATCGCTTGCGCCAAATGCTCATGCTCAGTAGGATGTTGACAACCCGTCATGATCATTTGGAACTGGTGGCTTGCGGCATCGATGGATTTAATATGGTCGTCCTAGCATCAAATCAATGAGGACTGCTGATTTTGCGCGCCTGCTATGTACGCGGAACACATGCAGGTCTTATGTGTACGCTTTCTTAAGATCGTGACTGGACATATTGACGTTGTATCAATGGCTATGTGTTGAACTTTAGTTTCGCAGCTGAACAGAAGCCTGAATAATGGTTGCTAGAAGCCTGTATCGTTCGCGAGTTGCCACAAGCGCGACGCGTCACATCACGTGTACCGTGTCAGCATTCTGCCTTCTTGAACGATTCTCAGCACAAGCATAAGTACAAACGAGGATGATGCGCGGTTCAGTGGATAACAAGAATGTAATCTACTCATTAGTATGATACATGTAGTATATAAACCTCAGGCCTGAAGCTTTGAGAAACGAACACAAAGTTACACAGTGCAGATAGATCACCGAACTGACTATGCTAGCGTCTCCGAAGTTCGGTCCAAGAACGGGTTCGGACCGTCCGAACCTTGAACCGAACCTGCGGTTCAGGTTCGGTTAAGCTCGGTCCATGGATTTGGCCAAAGGTTCAGTTCACGGTTCAGAGCATCAAGGACCGGTCCGAACCGTGAACCGGAGTCAAGTCTCAACGCTCACAAAAAATACATAGTTAGGTTTGAAATACTAGTTTCCATAAGTCTCACCAACAGACAACGTCTCAATCTTTCCACAGGGCCAGCGTGCGCTGCTCCCCGAGCAGCGTCGTGATGCGTACCCTGCCATCCGTCGGGCAATGCCGTCACCTATAGGCAGGCTTACATAAGCTGAAATCAGCGAATGCGATAAGTATTACAGTGTCGCAGCTTGCATATCCTTCTCAAATGCTGAGTCCCTTGTTTGGTCATGTATTATACTCATAGTATGATCACGAAATTTAAAACTAATGTCTTTTGTACGACCATTTGAGATCTTAAGGTTCAGTCCGGTTCAGGGCAAGAGGCCCCTGAACCGAGCTAAACCGAACTTCGGAGACGCTAGACTATGCTATCATGCAGGAAGAGCGCCACTCAGACGTCTCTGACGCGTTCATGCGGCTCTTGCCAGGGGACACCTACGCCAAACGGTGTCATCAGCATTTCTCACAAAAGCGACAGAACAAGTTGCTTGCCAAGGATCCTGAGAATTTCTTCTTCAGTTTCTGAAGCGATAATAATGCCTGGTCCAACCCAAGTCAGTTGATTGACTAGGACGATTCGACTGACAATCTGACCATTCTCGAGCTTTTCTCTCCGGTCACTGGGGTTTCGTATGACACCAGCGTATAGGCCCCTTTGATTCAAGGAATATCCCATCTTATTGGCCTTCAAGCGCAGAGAACGGTTGAACTGTGAAAAGCAGCATGAGCGATCATCCTACATACTGCTGACATGTCGAGACTCACAATATCGTCTCCCTAATTGTGAAAATAGCCAGTTAAGAATAGGCATCAGTTGACGATCTTGTCGCCGTGAAACACTCACGGTGTAATACAGAAGAGCAGCGCCTCTCGATTTATATGGCACCGTCAGAAAGTCTGTGTCAGTCAAGCTGGATCAGTGAATGACTGCGTTATCATGGCTTGTAAAACTTGCCGATCCGTCGCCGAGAACTGTTGACATCTCTCCTACATAGCCCCCGGTAAATGAGCTCGAGATCGTCAAACGACCCAGGAATGTTCAGATCCTCTGTCAAGATCCCCTGTCGATGGAGCTCTCTGAAGAGTCGTCGCAACACGCCTGCAAGAACGCTAAGAGATAAAATCCAAGGCGTAGATTTGGACTGACCTTGGTGCGTCCTCCCATCGTCAGTCGGCCGCGTAATGAGAATATCGATGTCTCCACAGTCAGCTTTGCCTCTGGTATCAAGCGCATGTCAGATAATGGGCGTTTCTGGGTTCATCAATTACAACCTTCTGTAGCTCCCCATAATCTCGATGAAAAGCTTGGGGTCAATCTTCAGGGCTACGAAGGAAGGAAGTAAGATTTATCGAGTCTCGGGGAATTGGGCATCAAGTAGAGACAGACCAATGGGCTTGATCTTATTATAAATGTCTGCCGCTTCGTCTCTCGGCATTCTCGAGTTAATCTCTGAGGTGACCGTCGGTATGTGATCTTGACTAACGCAGTTTCAGCCAGAACGTACCCTCATAATACTTCAAACCAATTTCCTGTGCTTGGCTGAGGCGGATGCCACCTTTCCTTGTTCGAATATCGTCAAGTGTTCTGCATCCACGAGTGTACCATTCCCGGGCGATCTTTGAACCTGTGAAGACCTGCTCGATCTCGCGTTGAATTGATGAAAGAATGCAGAACGAACCAACACCATATATGCCTTGAAACAGGAGAACTGCTGCAACGTCTTCTGTCCTTTCATATTCAATACGCCGCAGTTTTCCTGTTTCGATAATCTCCATAATCTAGTAGCAGAGTAAGGTTGGTACGTATGACGCATATCGTCAATCTTGGTGTTTAGATGCTTACTTTCTGTGCCGTCTTGTTCCCGACTCCGGGGAGAGCTACAGCCTCCGCATGTGAACGAATTCTCGTGGGGTGAAAGCGGAGAGCTTTAATAGCTACATTCATGCAAGGATAGGCGGTTGTAGAGAAAACCAAGCTTCGGTGTGAGAAAGTCCAGCGGGCAACATTGGCCATGAGCGCACCTTTTGTATATGCGAATACACGCCATTTGTCTTCCTCCGACGGTTTGAGCTTGTGCAACGCCTTCAACTCCTGAAGCTGATGCATGTTCAGCACGATGCTACAGACTGTAGAAGTGGCACTCACCTTATCGACTACATCTTGATTGGGACAGTTGTTGGGCAGGCCCCCACCCTTGGTATCGCATAAGAACCCCTGGGAGATAGGGACAGGCTCGTCAGGGCAGGGTCTTCAGGAGATAGGGTAGCCAGCACGCACCCTCTTCCGCGGGGCCTCGCGGCTACTTGCAGGCGACGCGGTCATAATCGAGTCGTCCTCGTCGGTCGTATTCAACGGATGGGAGCCCTTTAAATTCGACCCGTCAGAGCGGTTGAACCCTCAATAGAAGCTAATTGAGTCAAAAACCTACTTCAGCAGCGCGGTCTGCCCGCGCTTGAGCATAAAACTCAGCCAGAGGGTCGTAGCTGGAGGACGAGCGAATGCGATTCCCATCGGCACCGTTCTCCGGGGTTGCCACACCGGCCTCTCCTGAGCGCCCACGTTCAGTTCCGTTGCCTCCCGTCGGTGGCACTTTTGGTGGTCCTCGAGGAGATGGAGGTGAGGGCAGGATCTCAGTGAAGTCGCATATTATTGACGTCTTCGGGTCGTCATATTCTGGTGTGAAGTCCCTGTTTCAATCGGCGGCTCAATGTTAGGGTTCTTCTGTATCATGTGAAACTAAACGACGCACGAGATGCCACTCGAGTCGTCACTTTCGTAACGGTGGTTCAAGGCACAGCCCTTTTGCGCCCGCTGACCAATGGCCACATGACTAGAGCTTGCCTTAGATTGCTGCCCCTTCTGTATGGCTTTGAGCATCCAGGGCTCTGCCCCGGCATCAAGCCGTTCCACAAACGCGGCATGCGACATCACATAATCCATGACATTCTCATCCTCACTCTCTTCTTGTTTTTTGGATTCAGCGTCGGCGTCAGTGGCTTGCGGCTTCGTTGCTTTGGTCTTCCACTTTCGCCTTGACTGTCTTCGTGAGACGCGGTCAAAACCGGATACTACCCAATCCCACGTCACTGTGGGAATGCGGTCCGGAATCTCATCCAGACTCTTCATGCCCATTCTCTCGAGGAAAATGTTCTTGTGCGCGTTTGTGGAAATGTGTGTGACTTCATCTGGGTCGTAGACTGGTACGAGTGTGCCACCGTGTCTGAGGATCTGTGTAAAGTTAATTTCCCCACAGATTATGGTCCGAGGAATGGAAGGCGCACGAAGTCCATTCTGCCCTTGGTCGTATCACTGGCGTATGTGCGGTCATTGCTGCAATAGAATATCTTCTTTCCCCGTAGATATGTGGACCGGGGACGTATTCCCCGTGCGCGCTTTTCTTCCGTCTCTGCTATTACCCGCCGGGCATATTCGAGAGGAGTTAGGAGCTCTTTGACCTTTTTCTTCGATTTTGTTGTCTTGGCCGGCGGCAGCTTCTGCTTCTGCTTCTCTGGGTTCGCGCTGGATTTGGTTGGCCTGGCGCCTGAACTAGAAGCTACGGCCCCGTTCCTGGTCGAGCTCGCTGGCGTGGTCACAGAGCTAGTGTCTGATGGTTTTTTCGCAGCGATATCTCTCGCAGGCTTAGATTGATTTGAGCTGCATCCGCTGTCTGTGGTCTTGAATTTCACGTCGGCTACAGTGTGGCGCTGCTGGACAGCTCCAGAAGAGTCTGATGAACCGGGAGATGTCACGCGCGGTCCGTGGGTCTGCGTTACGGAATTGTCCCGTAACTTTAAGTGGAAACCCTCGTGATCCCTGCTAAGTACCTTATCTTTCTCTGAAACAATCTGCTTGCGAGAATCGTTGGGCCCTTCACGTGGGAACTCAGCACTTGAAACGTCGCGGCGAAAGTCAGGATCAGCCCGTTGCGATCCTCGTCCACAGGATTCTGGTGCGGAAGGGAGCAAGGGAGTACCGCATGAATGATCAATGACACGTCTCATGGACGCCGTGATCGCATTGTCTGAATTCTGCCTTATCGATATGAGTACCAATCAGCCCTGGATGTCTGCGTCACCCTTTATGCGCGGATTACTCACCACTGATCATCCTGCGGTTTACGAGTGGTAGCAGGGGTGTCATTGATGACAATGTCGTCGATCCGTGGGAAAGCGTGCAGTTCACCGCTCACTTTCCGCTTCTTCGAGATATGCGCTTCATCATTTGGCTCTATCGGCGGCGGTGAACTACGCTTCTGACTGTGGATAATCAAGTAATATGTGGCAGAATCAAGTAAGAAGTGGCAGAAGCATGTGACAGGCAAATTGAAGGTTACCTTATACTTTTGGAAGCTTGAGGAAAAGAAGTGGTAGCAGATAACTTCATCGAAGAGGTCATGGCACGAGCTTCGGGTTCAAGACCTCCGGTCTGGGGCTGCGGCTGGTAACGCTCTGGAATATTTCAGATTTATTTGACGGCATATTCACGCATGTGCATTTAAATCTGGAGCGTACCTTGTTGTTTTCTGAAGGATAATGTGTGCGCTAGAGTCAGCGGTCCTGCTGTCCTCTCCTGTTGTTGCCGTGAACGTACCTTCTTTGAACTGCCATACGTAACAAATAATCATGAAAGTCCTCGTCTGGGAGGTTCATCCGTTCTTCCTTCTCTACAAAAAACGCTTCAAGATCTTTCATATTTCGAGGGGCCTCGTCCATATTGAGGCGGTTGTTTGTGAGCGAGAGTTCGAATTGTGGTGGCGTGTCCATACCACAAATTCCATATTTGGTAGGTGACCCATCATTCCCACGATCACACCTAGCCAACCTCTGCTCACGACGCTTGCAGCCGCTGTGTGCGTTTCTCAACCAACAAATTCTGGCCAAGGAGGCATGTACACATCTGCTTCACTCAGTATTGATTTTTCTTCTCCTTTCAGACATATTTACGCCGAGAGCGTAAAGATCGCCCCAGCCCCTTAAATGCAACCGCTTCTGGCAACGTTTGTTCACTAGAGAGGGTGCTTGAGCAGAAGCACAATTAACCTGACATCATCCAATTACTTCCTCCTACCGGCAATCATTTCAGGAACTTTATGAAACTTTGCGATGGCATCTGCCATGCTTTTGCTAGACACTCTTAATTTCGGTCCGTCATTTTCGGCGCGGGCTTGTGGTCTCAGTCATGCGGGTCCGCACTCCACTATTCTGGAAAGCAGTGCCATAATTCCTGACATGCGCTGATAAGCCGGGATCAGTGTCGCGTTGGCGCTAACGCTAGTATGAGCGGCGGTGCAATGGTGTGACATGTATGCGTAATACTCACTGGTACGTTCCTGGCCAACGTTTCCATCTTGACCTATAACTTATGTTACTGTCTGTAAGACCAGATATTACTATTCATTTACAGATAATTCCCCCAGGATATATGCCTTAACATCCAGCACAAACGAGCGAACAAAGAATCTAGCGCTCGTTTTGTGTATCACCGCAATCAAACACAACCTTCTCTCCCAGGGCGTCAACCTAAAATCTGAAATGAGAAAAAAATGCGGACATCGTCATCCCTCATCCTGCAAGGAGCAGGAATTGATCCCTGGATGTTGTGAGTGAATACACTACTTTGACCATTTCGTCCACCTCCTGGCCGGAAAGGGGACCTCAGGACCCACACGCACAAACAGAGCACAATACTTACTAAATGAGTACTATGCGTGTCTTCCGCGTGGTGTCCCTCATTTCACGCGATGTTCCTGTGTGGAAATCTGTTCGACATGAGCGCGTGAGAGATGTGCATCCCTTGAGCTTTGACATTGAGGCCTAGGTGCCGAATCTGTGCCCACAAGGATCTTTCTGGCAGGCGAGGGCCATTCTCCCGCGATTCATCTTCGTGCCAATCCGGTAAAGCGTCGGTATCGATGGTAACGATAACGCTACTGCGGATTTTCCCCATCTGCGAGTGTGCATTCTCACTCGTCTTTCCTCCCACACCCTCGCTTCACAACCGACAATTTCGGTGCTGCATGGGCCCGTTCTGATGCTCGCAGACAACGGGCCCTAGTGCTCTTTGAGCCGTCGGTCACACGGTCTAGCTCAGATTTTGCCCCTCCGCCCGACATCATCGTTACATCCGACCAATCAGGCTACTTGCATCCTCCTGTCGTGACAGATCTCGGTGGGTCGGACAGATCTCTGGACACTCCAATGTGCCCCTTCCGTGCCGCGGCGACCGACTACATATGGACGCTCGGGCGGAATGGTGGGTCATCCTCTCGGTTCCTCCACGCTCGGGCAACACGACATCTGTTCATGCACAGCGCGCGCCTTGCCTATCGTCGTTGTATTTTCGAAAGTCCGCGAACACGTTGAGTCCCTCGATCCCTTGATCGTTTTGTGCCGCTGAGTTTGTGCCGCCATTCATAGGCGTCGGAGTTGATATCCAGCAACCCAAAAGCAACCACCACTACCATCAAGCATCGTTCACTCTTGGCGTCCAAGTTTTGTGCTCTCCTGCGCCCTGCCGCGTTATTCATGGCCATCGACCTCCACGTATACTCGAACGGCCCTCCTGGCACTCACCAGGAGCCGCCGGACGAGGACAACATGTCCGATTCGTCGTCTGAGCTTGTCGAGATCGACAACGCCGAGTTCCCCTCTTTCTTCGAGGAGCGAGGGGACCGACTCTTCCATTCTCATGGTCGCTCGCCGTATCCATTGCCTATCGATGCGGACGAGCAGCATGTGCGTATATTATTTGTAAATGTCTGTTTGGTCCTTTGATGAGCTGATCGACTTTTAGAGGCTCAACAGGCAGCATGCTTTACTTCGCGGGTTCCTGGATAACCACTATGTGGGACCTGTGACAGAGGTACTCCGACCCGGAGCGCGAAGACATGTGATAGATTTGTGTACAGGGACGGGGAGATGGTACGCCACTACTGGTTGTTTATAGATGCAAACGTTCATAAATTATTTCAAATGTGCCAGGGTCATGGACATGGCTGCCATATTCCCGCATGTCCATTTCGACGGATGTGACATTGGTATGTCTACCGTCTGCTCAGTATTTATGAGACAGTGCTCAAGCCACGGTCTAGTCCCCATTCAGACACGCAATCCTCTAGACAATGTCACGTTCGAAATGCACGATATCGCCGACCGTTTCAGGCACCGTAATGGTACCGTCGACTTCGTTCATGCGCGGGACATATCCTTGTGTGTAAGTCAGCCGAATGTTATAATATTCAACCACAGGCTCACGATCACACCTGCAGGTCAGGAACTACCCTGCGCTCATCAGAGAAGTAGCCCGTGTCCTGCGGCCTGGGGGGTTGTTCGTCTCATGCGAATGGGACAGTTACCCATGCATGATCGACGGCACAGGCCTCGGATCGCGGGCTCCACGAACACATCACTACTTTTCTCTCATCAACAGCGCCCTGCACACACTCGGTGTAAGGTCGATTGCCGGCAATGTTCCCCGTTTCTTGGAGCAGTCGCATGTCTTCACTGACATCCAATGCGCACGGTTTACCGTACCAGTCGGCCCTTGGCAAGGTGGACTCGAGCGCACGGGGGAACGTCTCATGACGAACGTCCTCGTGTACGCGCAGTCTATACTCCCTCTATTGCTCGAGGGGGAGTTCGTTTCCCGGAGGGACGCAGTGGGTTTAATTGAGGGCATTGGGGATGAGATCGACAATGTCCCCGGCATTGTTCTTGTCTACAATACTGTGCACGCTCGGCGGATCTAGTTTATAAAAACCATCGCAGTAAATTTCAGTTGATATGCCACACATCGTGTAATTTAGCTCATATGTCGCACACCATGTAAACCCTCTATGCCAATATGAATATGTATATATGCCAACCATGCCACTCCTACGTTCGTAAATTCATCTAAGACCTTAGGTTGCGCGGGCGAGGGTCGGGTGTATGACGCGCTCATAAGCGCCGTTGCTCGGCCGAAGCCGGGTAAGGGCCAGTGTGCTCAGCGCTGCTCAGTGTCGCTGCCAACACCTCCTCCTCAATCTCCCTCCATGTTGGCTGCAAGAGCGTCGGCCGCTCGTCGTGCCTCACGACTAGCTCGCAATTTTGCCACCGTTGTCGACGCCGCTGGCGTGAAGGTCGCCGCGGTAGACAACGGTCAACCCACCTCTGCTGTCACTTTTCTGGTCAAGGGTGGCAGCAGGTTTGAGAGCAAGCCGGGCGTCGCGCACGCGCTGAAAGGCTTTGCCTTCAAAGTGAGCAGTCTTCAAGATATATCCAAGGCTGACGTCTCACGGGAAATTGCAGAGCACTGCCAAGCGGTCGTTTTTGGGTACCATCCGAGAAGCGGAGCTCTATGGTGGTGTGCTGTCCGCGGGCCTCACAAGAGAGCACCTCGCTCTGACCGCCGAGTTCTTGCGTGGTGACGAGTGCGTATCGGGCAGTTCTCGCTCACACGTTCTCCGCATTCTCACACCCCCGCAGGGACTTCTTCGTCGACGTCCTCGCCTCCTTCATCACTTCTGCGAAATACACGCGCCATGAGCTCGACGAGTACGTCGCACCCTTCTGCGCGGCCGAGACTGCCACTGCCTTCGCAAGTCCCGCGACACGTGCGCTCGACCTTGCGCATCTCCTCGCGTTCCGCACCGGCCTCGGCGTGTCGCCGTTTACCTCCGCAGGCACGCATATCTCCGCTGAGGACGTCAGGGCCTTCGCCGACTCCGTCTTCACCGCGGGCAACATCGCTGTCCTCGGTACCGGCATCGCACCTGACGTGCTCGCGAAGCTGCTCGAGAAGTCCCTTGGCGCGGGTGCGCTTTCTACTGCGGCGGCGCCAAAGAGCACGCCCTCCGCGTACTTTGGTGGTGAGACCCGCATCGAGGCACATGGCGCTCCCGAGACGGTCTTCGTCGGCTTTGGTACGTCCGGCACGCCCACGGCTGAGCTCGCAGTGCTTGCTGCGCACCTGGACCCGACGCCGTCTGTGAAGTGGTCGCAGGGCCTGTCTCCCGTTTCTGCAGGCATCCCGGTCGGCACGTCCGTGCAAACCGTCCTTCTTCCTTACTCGGATGCTGCGTTATTCGGTCTGCTCATTCAGGGTGAATCTACGGAGGGTGTCAAGGCGGCAGGCAAGGCGGTTGTGGCTGCGCTGAAGTCGGCGGGTGAGCTGAAGGGCGATGAGCTGAAGAAGGCTGTGGTCAAAGCGAAGTTTGCTGCCGCCAGCGCATCGGAAGGTCGTGACGGTCTCCTCTCCTCGTTGGGTGCGAGCGTAAGTCTAATTTTTAGTCCACCACGTTTCCCCGTATCTAAGTATGCGCAGACTCTACTTGGCTCGGAATCATCTCTTGACGCTAAGCTTGCAAGTTTCGACAAGATAGACGCATCTGCATTCTCCAAGGTATGTCTCTTCGGCGTCTGTTTTTTAATAATCCGACGCCTTCATATATTATCTTTGTAGGCCACCGCCTCATTGCTCAAGAGCAAGCCGACATATGTGACGGTCGGTGATGTCAAGACCTTGCCTTATGCGGATGAACTTGGGCTGTGATGTTTAAAATAGATAGTTCGACGAATTGAGACGGGCGCACTACATTACGGCAGTGTTAGTAATTGCGCACTGTGTGTCCTGGTACGCGCCGGAGATGTTCCTTTTCGCTAATTCTGTGTCCCAAATGGTAAGTGATCTGAGTCCTCGTACGCACGGGCTGTGTTATGCGTCTTTGCATTTTGGAGCCCGCAACTTGCTCCTGTGGGCATATTTCCCCAGGTCTATCGTCGAATTAATTCATTCCAGAAATTGATTGCGACGACGCCGTAGGCTGCTACCTAGAGGATGTGTAGATATAGGATGGAGCTCTGCTATCGTGACGTGCATTTTAATATTCATTTAGGTTCACATTGACACAGTCACGGTCAATTCGGGGCTGTGTCCCACGTTCACAGCGAAAGCTGATACTTCACAGCCATGTTGCTTCAGTCTCGCAGATGTGAGTGCTGGACTGCATTCTGCCGCAAATATTTATTAATTGATGTTTACAAAGTTCGGCAGCCACCTGTCATTCACTTCTTGCACGACAGTCAAGGAGCCACAGATGGCCTTGAGCCACCAGCGTGGTGTAGTCCTATCGATGTCACAGAAACGATCATCGATATATTTTGCGGTGACTGCAAGAGCATTATGCGCCTGCGCCTTGAAGAGCTGCGCATACGCTTGTCCGGCGACCTACACGATCAATCTCGCCTCACATCGCTGTTCCCAGCCCTGCTGATGCGTAAACTGTACATCGCTGGAACGTCGTCTGGGTCTCCCTTGCAGATCCCACTACAAACCAGATTCTTCTTGCTGTCCCAGTTCATTTCGATCGCAGCGATCAGCCCTCATAGAGTTCGCCCGCCTCATCTGCTTCCTCCCCAAAGCCGCAGCTCTAGACCTGAAGGGAGTCTCATGGAAATGGACAGATTCTGCCATCCCGACGTTATGCAGCCTCCAGCGACCCAAATTCGAGATCTCCCTCAACATGCAGTTCGCACTTCTCAATGGTTCTGCCCAATGGCTGATGCACGATGCACAGTTCCTGTGCACCAACTGTTTAGACGTAGGAGGCGGTGGTGGCAAGTGAGGGGCCGTCCTGGAGCTTTCTGCGCGGAGTTGATCATTTGCAGATGCCTTTTGTCAACGGTAGTCCAACACCTTCGATGTATAAAAAGCTGCTTTTGAGGAGTATGAAAACAGAATATTCGTGCAACGATCGCAAAATGGGAGAGATTGCCCATAATACACGGGTCCTAGTGATTTATTCCGACGAGATTCCAACACCCTAGCAAGCGTCAGGTTTACGACGAGCGACACCAGGGCACGATACGTACCAATTGCAGCGCCCAGTCTGCCATCGAGAGATGCTGTTTGTCACAACCCGGGGGTGGCTTGCCTTTAATCCAGTCGAAATGACGCAAATTCTGTCCGAAGTAATCTGAATCCGTCGAGTCAATTATCTCCGGTGCGTATATCTTCAACGTCTGCAGCCCCATTACGCCTACATTGGGCACCTCTATCCCCGTCTCCCGACGATTCTCCACGAGCCGCCGAAGCCCATCTGTGGCCATATCGGATTTAGAGTATATGGCGAGGGAGGTGAGGTGGGAGAAGAGCCATCCGCCATCATCTTGTGCGTGAGAGAGCGCTTCCAGGACGTCATCCATGGAGAAATCGTTAGAATTTCGCGCGAAAGTGTGGATAATGCGCGCTGAGCGGAAGAATTGAAAATGGCGCCATAGCTCAATTAGCTCGTCGATGTTCAGCCCGTCGACATTGAACTCGAGGTATAGGGTGTGTAGAAGTGGGAGGCTTTTCGGCTGCTTCCAGGAGGCATGGAAGGAGGCTGTTTCATCGTCATGTACGAGATTGTGAATGATGAGGTCACGTAAGTTCGGGGCGGTCAAGGCGAAGAGCACTTCTCCGATCGTCTCGAGATCGGTGTCGCAAAAGGTGAGTGCCTTCAGAGCGGGTAGACAGATCAGGGCTTCGTCGCCACCTGGCGGGTCCAAGCTGATGGATTCTATGTAAAAATTATCGAGCGTGAGATGTTGGAGGTTCTTGAGGGGCTCCAGCATCCGCATAAAATCCATGCTGTCGTAGAACCATCTCTGTCTGCTGCTCTCCCTCCATCTGAGCTCTCGGATGGACGAAAAGCGTGCGGTCACCGCGCTCAGAGTCATATCATCGCCAGATGGTATGTCCAGGTCTATGCTGCGGAGATTCGGGGCAGAAAGGCCTCTAGTGAAATCGCACCATGACACATTGTCCTGGTATACTGCATCACAGACACAGCTGAGACGTAGACTTCTCAAGGCGTCTGCTGATCCAGTGAGAAGGGGCTCAAATGTATGATCGCGTTCATTTGACCGGGGCAGGTTCCAAGTGAGATCGATTGATCTCCATCGCTTTACGTGCTGGCGCAACATTTCCATCATGAGATTGATATAGGTGGGATCATCCTCCCATTGCGCGTTTGGGCGACGAGACCCGGCGTGGAACCAGTCGACGAAGACGTCGAGCTGTGAGTGACGTGATCGATCCAGCAGCAATCCGAGGACGGCGATTGGGGGAGCACGGGGACGTGTGATGACTATGGTGCCCCAGAGAGCCGAGATATTGAGCGCAGTAGCACGCCATGCATGCGAGACAGACGCCGCGCGCAGCACGAAGCGCATTCGCGCGAAACAATTCGAGTCTCTGAAACCTTCTTCAAGAACGTTCGCTAGGATTTCTGAAGGAATGCGAGTGGCGAATGTCTTGTGGCCCTATAGCCACCGACGTTATGGATGAGAGATGCTGAAATGAACAAGACCCGAGGGGACGTACTGCGAGAGACACTCCGCCTTCGCGAGCAGTCATCACGTCGACCTGAATGTTATTGATTTGATATCAGCACCGTACACATCTAGTATATCCACGCACACTATCAAGTCAAGGTATCAACTGTAGGTCGAGTCGGAAGCCTGGAAGTTGCGGAGGTAGGCTGATCGTAGGGTGGACCTATATCTGAACTTTTCTTGAGCAGTTTGAGGTTCTGCGCCCGGTATCGTAACCTTACATGACACCCTACTAATGAGGGAGAACAGATACCAGCGCTGAATGTCAAAGATATCAAAGATCTCGACCCGCTCGGTGCCTGGTATAAGAAGTCCTATCCTGCATCGCAAATAAGATGGGGTCAGATGTAGTGGGTAAAATTACGTACCACTAATGCAAACGTCGGAATTGTCAGAAACGTTTAGAGGTATATATTAATCCAATGTTTCACCTTGTAGAATTCGACGTCACCGCGGCCGCATTGTCTGTAGGAAGGACAGACCTTCAAATTCCCCAAACAGGGTGAGCTCATTGACTGATGGCGATAACGTTTGATTGTTCGTCTCCGTCGACACCCGGCAGACCATTCCGACACACGGTAGAGTGGGCCCGTGTGTCGTCCCCTCCAATCGAATTCGCTATGGGTATCAGCATATTTGACTATAACGACGCAAGTATGCAAGCCCACAGGCACATCGTCCGCCCAACCCCCCTTGATGTCACTGGCACTCATCCAGACAGTATCTGGGTGTCCAAGTGCTGTACATAGTCGACATGTAGCTCTGTATTTATTGGACTCCGGGCGGATTCCACGTATGGACCTTCAAAAAGGGGATCCACACTGTACCGTGTACTCAGTAATCTCAATGCAGGATCGCAGACAATCCAGTACAGAGAAGCGGCCGTGACGAGCTACACATTCCCCCAAGGAAGGTGCCCTGAGACCAGTATAAGGCGTCCAAAATGACAGGCAACAGCCCCTGAGTGCGCTAGGCCCGGAAAGAACGATTTGATGTCGACAGTAGGAATCGAGACACTCGAGTGCCAAAAAATGACCTGTCAATCGCGGGCATCTTTGAGCTAGCATGTAACACAATTGCCACGTCTTGGTGCGTAGTCGGAGACTGAGGCTCTTCGGATTTGGGGCGCAATCGAGTGGGTGCTATGCTATCAACACCGATTTAAGTGCTTCCTATAGGTCTGCGCCATGACAGGAGTCATGAGTGAAATGTACGAGTCAATATTGGGAAGTTGCGATGCCACGAGCGCATACCTTTCCGCCCTTCGTTGTTATACATACACGGTCATGTTCAAGTTGCTTGGTGAGCACTTTGGCACTTCGGGATTACTGTCCGTGCTAAGTAGGGGCCAATTGGCTGTATATGTATATTTGAGGAGACGGTATTTGTTACGCCTCTACTAGCCCAAAGTAGCCCTTATTAGCAATTGAAACACATCTTTTAGGTAGAAATGTAACGATGAAGTGGAGGACGGCGCATATGCACGTGCAAATGGCGGCGCTTGATGATCGCATCAATTTCGGGTTCTTGAAGTTGGTCGAGGTCAGCTTTCTGACCTTGACTATCAAGACGATGCTTATGATGGACCATCATGTTTTCATATGCTTCGCCAGTGGACAAGTACCTCGTGTACAACTGAAACCAAAATCGTTTGCCTTTTTCTGTTGCATCTGTCGCCAGATCTGATCCGGAATGAGTACCGTACATTCACAAGCTACGTCCTCAGCCGGAATCGTACGTACTCCCTGATCATTTGTTTGAGCCTGGAGGCGACATCAATTATTCAAGTTTCTTGGCAGAGATATGTTAATTCGACGTGACAAGATGGCTGTAGGTCTTGCCCCGACAAAAGAAAACCGGGGCCGACGAGACCACATTCGTTCTTATGTTCGGCAAACTACGGCTTGGTGATCGCACTGGCACTTCTCACAGACTCTATCATGAATACATGCTTCTGAGCGGGCATCCTGGGTAGAAACTTAGAATTCAAATACTCGCATATAGTACCCTACTTCGGGCGCCTTTCTGCTGCGTAGTGTTCATCGGCTTCGGAACAAACTCTTAGACCGGAAGCATGTTCTATGAGACCAAGCTGGCCCGTTTATGATCTGGGACGTTAGCACGACAAACACATGGCTGGTGAGTCTCACAGCTGTTCATAATACGACTTGATGCTTGAAGCTCAAAATTGACTGAGAGGTGCACTGCATACCTCCGCTGTCCCCGAATGCACTTTATACTAGTAGATCGTGGTTCAATGAGCGACCTGCCCACATCCATGACCGAATACTCCTGTTAGGGATTTATTAGCGTCATAGCCGATGCACTAGGCCTGAAGGCCTGACCCTACTAGGTGTTGGTGCGTCGGCGATCGGGCAATGCCCGAAAAGGCTCTTGGTGAGCATCTGTGGCTGAGCCCGAGTTCCGGCGCGAACTGATTCCTCTGTTGAGGCCGAGTATGTTGGCACCATTTTGAAATTACCCCAACCCCTTTTCAACAGCTCAGACCGCTGCGTACGTGCGTCTCTTGCACCCCGACCTCTACACACTCTGCTCGCCCTCAGACTGCCAGATGTCGAATAATATGACCGCGCAAGAGATGACGGAGCGAGATATGGTAGCGGCGCGAATGCAGACTAGTGTCCAGGTCGCCCGTGTCCGAGACTACTTATATGGTCAGTTCATGAAGCCCCTATCTGGATTGATCCACGGTGATGTGAAATGATCCAGGCGGTTCCGAGGGGTGGAAGCTGCATGAGAAGCTGGTGAAGGTCGTATCCAGCGATGCGATCTTCGACAAGTCCAAAAGGCATGGATACAGGGCACCTAGGCATGCGCTATATTAACCCCTGTTTCACTGACGCAGGCCTTTCATGACCCGAAAGGAACGTTATGAACGTGCAATCAATATGACCAACAGATTATACGAACTGCAGGACATCCATAGCTGGTCCAATGACGAGACCGCTGTCGCCCTTAACATAATAGACGAGGAAGTCCCTATGCATCTACATTTCGCGAGTACGTCCATCCGCAAGTAATGCTCACACACGTTGGTTATATATGACAACTGCTAGCGTTCGAACCCGTCTTCATGGATCAGTGCGGGCCAGAGCTCCGCCACAAGTATGGGGACTTAATTATGAACAGAGGGATCCAAGGGCACGTCGTTCAATCACATGGTCAACGGTAGACAAACCTCTGAGGTCTACTTTTAGATGTTACCTCCAGACCGAATTAGGCCACGGGACGAATGTGGGCTCTCTCGAGACAACTGCAAGATATCTGCCCGAGACGAAGGAGTTTGAAATTCATTCCCCTACTCTGACCAGCAGCAAATGGTGGGTAGGCTCCCTGGGCAAGACGTCTACGCATGGTGTCGTGCAGGCAAAGCTCATCATGCCAGATGGCCGAGACATGGGTCCGCATCTCTTCTTTGTGCAGTTACGCTCTCTTGGTAGGTACATATACGCAGCCTACATTTGTCGGATACTGATTTCCACATAGAAGATCATACACCAATCCCAGGAATCACTCTCGGGGACATTGGTGAGAAGTCTTGCATACACCTGGCACGCATATTTGACGCATGTCTGAAGGCCCCAAGGCGATGGGAGGATATTGCGGAGTCGATAATGGTTTCGCGCGATTCGACCAATTGCGGATACCGCGAGAGAACATGCTCTCAGAATACTCGCGAGTGACAGAAGACGGGCAATATGTCAAGCCTGTGCACCCGAAGATCAGCTATGGCGGAGTATGTTACATTCATTCAGAATGTTACGACTGGTCTGACGGATGTGCTGTAGATGCTTCATGTCCGAGGGATGTAAGACCCGTCTTCACAAAATTGTTGGATGTAGCTGATGCGTCGTGTCATTAGACTAGTGGAGAAAGGCGCCTGGGTCATAGGCAAAGGTCGTCAGTTTGCTCATGCCAGACGGACATCATGCTGACAACCGCACAGCCTCTACAGTGTCTATACGCTATTGTACTGTTCGCCGGCAGAGCAACCAGGATAATGACGGCCTAGAACAGCAAGTCATCTCCTACCCCTCTGTTCATTTTCGCCTCCTGCCCGTTCTCTCCCATGCGTACGCTTTCATCTTGATTGGGAGAGATCTAGTAAGTTAGACTTCTAACGCATCCTGGCCACTGCTGCCTCACCATGCTCCATCCCCTCTGAACAGAAAAAGCGACTGTCGGTCTTCAGCGCCCGCTTGGCCACAGGTGACACCTCCACGGTGCAGGAAATGCATATCGCCACCAGCATGCTCAAGATCCTCGTAGCATCTATGGGCGCGCAGGACATCGAGACCGTTCGGCGTTCGATGGGGGGACATGGGTTCAGCGAGTTTGCGGCGCTGGGCAGATATTATGCCGACTGGCTGCCTGTTGCAACGTACGTAGTCTCTGCACCTCAAGATCACGCAGACTCATTTGTGGAACAGGTACGAGGGTGACAATTACGTGCTGGACATTCAAGTCGTCCGTGCCGCCCTCAAGTGGTACCGTGCCCTCCAAGCATCTGAACACCCGACTGCATCTTCATTGCCTCCATCTTCAGCATATCTCCGTTTACTCCTGCCAGAGTTCAGTACTATCACCGGAAGTACACCTGCTTGGCTCGATCCGATGGTTTCAATCAACCTATTAGAACGCCGAGCAGCCGTGATGGTCGAGAATCGCGCCTTGCACGAGAAAGACCCAGACGCAAGCATGGACAATCGTGTTTCCCGAGCAGCGGCGGAGGCATATTTCGCCACCAAGATAGGTGCCTTGATTGAGAATTTGTCACGCTCTTTGCCGCCACAGGAGGTCGCCGTTGTGCGGAAACTCTATACTCTTGTGTGTTCATTTTCTCCCAGTTCAGTTCGGGGTTATGCCGAAGCTGTTATAGGGTCTTCTCGCGCTGGTTGAATCTGGAATAGGCGACATTCTCTCCTTCAGCCTGTTGCCGTCAGCAGATGGAGAAGACGCCACCAGAGGTCTGCGGATGGCCATCAAGCAGATATGCGCAGAGCTACTCCCAGAGGCTATTGGCCTGACGGATGCTTTTGGCTTCACAGATTGGGAGCTCGACAGGTGAATATTCTGTGTGATCTAGGTATGATGTATGGTGATGCGATTGGTTTACGCTATCGCAGCGCACTGGGCGTTTTTGACGGGAATGTGTACGAACATTTGTGGGCAAAGGCTCAAACCGAACCGCTCAATGCGACTGAAGTCACAGAGGGCTACGAGGTATGTCCTGCAATTGCTTCAACTTTCAGCCAGACTAATACTTGGGCGATTGTGCATAGGCTTCTATCAAACCTATGTTACAGCGCGGACAGCGTATTGTGGCGTCGAGCAAGGCCAAGTTGTAGCCGGACCGCCGTGTTTGAGTCTCGAGATCTGCTTTATCTGCATCTGTATCAGTATACACATGATTACGCGTGTAATCTGTCCCTAGTTTACAATGTGTACAACGATAAGCTCGGCTATTCCTCATCTTCGTCGCCACCACCCTCATCTGGATCCTCATCATCATTATCGGCCTCTTCCTCTTCCTCCTCTTCGTCTGACACGACTCTCCGAGATGTTTTCGACGTGGGTGCTTTTCCCTTCGTCGGTTTAGGAGGCTCCACTTTCTTTTTCGAACTGGAGCTTGAAGCGGGAGCAATCTCCTTGCCCTTCCTGCTCTTTTTCTTGGGTTTCTCCTCTTCTTCATCGTCGTCATCATCCAGCTGGTTGAACCCTTCAACCTTTGTGTAGTCTACGCGGATTCCGCGCGTTCTGCGGCCGCCAGTGATGATGTTGCTGGTATCAAGTGCTCCCAGCTCATCTGAGGACACCGCTTGGAATTTTTCGAAAATTACGACTGATATACAACGCACCATCATCCACTCCTTCATCGGAATCGTCACTGGGGGCTGCCTCGTCCTCTGAGTCGGCCGCGCGTTTGGCCCTGGCTGGGTCTGACTATTATCGAAACAATAGATGACCGTGTAGTCTCACTTCTTGCTACGGCTCTTCTTCTCTGTTTCTGCAGGCTCTGCACGACGCTTTCCTCTGGATGCCATAGCAAGATAATGGATAGCGGAGCGGCAATAACGGTGGTTGGTGGAAGGTGAGCGTACAGTTATGATAGACAAACCCTATTGGAAGTGCTCCTAACCTTAATCTCTGTCTTCAAGCTTAGCACATAAAATTCCAGAATACTTTATCTCCTCTCGATGATTGTCTATTATTTTCGCCGTATAAATATGTAGATTGTTAATTTGTTATGGTCTATCGCGCTATGATTACCAATGAGGTCGCCTCTAACCGTATTTCCCTTGCAAATGCGGATGACAAAAGCATATCTCCGATTGTAAACTGAGCAGTGAGACATTCTACGGCGCGGCATAACGTAGCATTCATATGAGCCTGTGCCGTTGGCCACGGAGCATCAGGAGACCGGGGTAATCTGGCTATCGACGCCAGTGTTGAGTCAGCATTTGTAGTCTCACTCAGAGTGCGTATTCATACCTTCTCCGGTGAACGCACTATGTATCAAGGTCAGCTGGTACAGTGACTTATAAAGCAGACGGCTGCAACAACCCCGAAGACATCTGGACATCGCAGCGAAGCCGCCGTGTCAGTCTGGTACGTTATCAGCTTGGACCTTTACTAACTCCTCGTCTGCAAAAGCCCGAACCATTCGGATAGTATTCCAAGCGGTACCAGTTTAACGCAGAGCGGAGCATGTCCTTCGATACTTAGCAAGAACGCCAATCACATAATATTACTCGTGAGTAGCATAGTCTGCTGCCTCTAAGCCGTAATGCTACGAAAGACATTGATTCCCTGTAATAGGTTCATGTCCATCTTCGAGACGCTTAATGACGACGTGTTGGGACTCATCCTCCTCCTCATTTATCCTCGGGATGCCCTACACCTTTCCATGACATGCCGCGCTGCTTACACCTACGCCCTCCCCCGCGCACTGTCAGAGGTCGTTCTATTCGGCCCTACGCACCTGGCGGCCTTCTGCTGTTTTCTTTCAGCAAAGCTCACCGGGCGCGCACAGCACCTACGCGCTCTCACGATCCATGCACGCCGGCCCAAGAGCTCAGACGACTGCGTAGTGCTCAATGATACTTCGGATTCAGATTCTATGTGCCGGGTTCTCTCACACGCCGTGAACCTCAGGCTTGTCGCCATCCACGACGCAGAAGATCTAGCATTGAGCACACCAGCCCTCTTCGATGGTCTCTCCTCACTCTCTGGCCTTATCGACGTCTCCTTTTACAAGGCCGGGATCCGCACTCTCGAGTTCATGACCAAGTGGTCGAGTCGCCCGCGCCGGGTCAAAATTCACACAAGCTCAGGATCAGCAAACGTGGAACTCCTCACCCTCGACCGTATTCCATGGGATTATCTGCCTAGATCGGTCGAAGCGCTGTCACTTGTAGATGGACACAGTCTGTCGCTCAAGCTGGGCATGTCTCCACGCGACTGGCCATTGACGCGATCACTTGAGTTGGGCGGGATCATGCACATATACGCGCTTTCGCTGGCTTTCCCAAATGTTGCGCACCTACGCATCTTGCTGGGCTTTCAGTTCGTCCCCTCTGGGATTCCTGGGTACGTCTGGCGAGAACTCGATCACGTCGAGTATCGTGTCCCCGAAAAACGCCACCTGGGGACTCTAATAACATATCAACCCGCCTTCGATCGTTTGCCTGTCCGGCGCCTCACGCTCGAACGTCAGCCATCCAGAAACGGCGACAGTGAACCCTTGTTGCCACTCGGAGGGATATCACCTGTGGTGTTAGTGCTCTATATCCGTTCCGAGCCCTGTAGACTGTTGGCGGGAGAGATGGAAGATCTACGTTTCCTGCAGCTCATGTTGGTGCACGAGGGGCAAATACGTCTCGAGGCCACCCAATGTCATGTCATGGGATTCCTGGTAAGTCTCAATCGCGGCGTGAGACTGACTGACTGACTGATGCAGAGTGATACGCAGTTGTCCTATGTCTCGGTATTCAGCGGTGCTCCTCTCATTGGCCTTGCGATATCTGTCAACGGTTATGCCATCAACGTGTCACCCCCAGAGGTCCAATCGCTGGCAAGCGCTATTGCTGCCATCTTCCCAAACATCCAGTATGTGGGAATTGCGACCCAAGCCTGGTCCCACCCATGGGACGAGTCACAGATATGTCACAAGTGGTTCCGTCTGGTCCCTTCTTCAGAACTTGAAATACCCATCCACCGACCGCAGGAGCTCTCGGAGTCAGAAGGAAGGCGGATTCATCGTCAACTGCTCGACACCCCTCGATCCTGATGACGCCGTGGGCTCTCTCTCGGTTGAGCAACGGACACGATTAACTTCAAGGACCCGTGATCCATACCCGGCGGGACCAATAACCAAGAACCGTTGGGGATCCTGGTGATGTTCTGGGCTTCTGGGTTACCCCTAACCTTATATTAGGTTTCTGTCGTTGACTGGGGCATAGTGAGCTATGATGTCTACGGAAGCACTACAAACAGAAGGAGATGCCATTAAAGCTCTTAATTGATCTCTGTCTCGAAGCGCATGCACTGACTAGTATTTGCTAGCATAAAGCGCTGTAGGACTGTGGTCAGTCGATGATTAATGATATTGGACTATAGGGGGTTACATTACCTCATAACCCAATTATGGCTTTATCGGCCTTTTGTTCCGGCTGGGGATGACGAATGCGGGGTACTGCGTGCCAAGCAACTCCTCACCCCTAACCACCACAATGTCCCGCATGGATTCTGGACGCTACGGCAAGTCTGGCTCTGTCGAGGTTGGCCCAGAGAAGGTTGAGGGAGAAACCAGAATCCGCCGAAACGGGTTGACGGCGGACAAACTCGTTACCCAGCCCTGGGAGGGCATTGACACCGTGTACGATGTTTTGCTTTACGCTGCCCGCACACACGGCACGAAAGACTCATACGGGACACGGGACATCATCGACGTCCACGAAGAGGTGAAGGAAGTGAAGAAAACCGTTGGAGGAAAGGAGGTCACGGAGAAGAAGACGTGGAAATACTTCCAGCTGAGCGACTACAAGTACCTCAGCTTTATTCAGGTGAAGGACGCCGCACTCGAGGTTGCTGCAGGCTTCCTGCAGCTTGGTGTAGCCAAGTCGGATGTTGTGAATGTCTACGCTGGAACCAGGTGCGTCAGCCGAGCACCTCGTCATGAACCCGCGCTGAGCGCTGTTTTGTAGCGCTAATTGGCAGCTTGTATCATACGGCTGTGCAGCCATTGGCACCCCGATTGCGACGGCTTACGAGACGCTTGGCGAGTCGGGCTTGCAGCATGCGCTCAATGAGCCTGAGTGTATCGCCATGTTCACAAACGCGGACCTGCTCAAAGTCGTCGCGAACGTCGCGGCGAATGTCCCCTCCCTGCAGTTTGTCATCCACGACGGTACGGCGGACCCAAGTGTCGTGGAGAAGATTCTCAACGCGAAGGAGGGCATCAAGGTGCTCACTCTGGACGAGTTACGGGAGCTAGGAAAGAAAGTGTCGGCGGAAGCGCTGAAAAGTCGCGTCCCGGAACCCTCTGACATGGCGTGTATCATGTACACGAGCGGGACAACTGGTGCTCCCAAGGGCGCAGTCATCACGCACGCCAACGCGATCGCATCGTTGGGTGCTGTCTACGCGTACCTCGGGCACTTCCTGAAGCCGCACGACGCGTACCTCGCGTACCTGCCGCTGTCGCACGTGATGGAGTACATCGTCGAGATGTGCCTGTTCTTCGTCGGAATGACGTTCGGGTACGCACGCGTGCGGACGCTCATGGACACGTCGGTGCGCCAATGTCTGGGCGACATCCGCGCGTTCCGCCCCACCATCATGGTCGGGGTGCCGCAGGTTTGGGAGATGATCCGGAAGGGTATTGAGGGCAAGATCAGCGCTTCGGGGTCATTCAAGAAGAGCATGTTCAATGGGGCAGTTGCCATCAAGAAAGCTGGTGTTCCTGTCCTGACTGGGCTGGCGGACAGCGCGGTCTTCAGCCAAGTCCGCGCGGCCACCGGAGGCAGGCTGCGTCTCGCCCTGACCGGTGGCGCCGCACTGAGCCGGGAGACACAGGAGTTCCTAACACTCGCACTCGTGAAGGTCATTCCCGGTATGTTATACCCATTCTCGAAAGGCCACACCTACTGAGCTCCTGACAGGCTACGGAATGACGGAGTCGTGTGGCATGTGTGCGGTGTTCCCTCCTGAATACACGCGCCTGGGCTCAGTCGGACTGCCTATGCCCTCGATTGAGATCAAGCTGAAGGACGTCCCGGAGGCAAACTACCTGTCAACGAACGACCCGCCGCAGGGCGAAGTGTGGATTCGCGGAAACTCCGTCATCAAGGGATACTTAAAGCGGGACGACCTGAACAACGACGAGTCAATATTCGCCAAAGACGGCTGGTTCCGAACGGGCGACGTCGGGCAGTGGAACCCTGATGGTACTCTGGACCTCATTGATCGGTCAGTGTTGACCGTCGTCCCTCTATGGCTCTCGTGCTGAAGCGTTAGATTCGCAGTATCAAGAACCTTGTCAAGCTACAGGGTGGAGAGGTGAGCTGAAACCACGTGCCTCTTTTCCTCTGTTCGCTCTGACTGTATGGTTTTTCCGCAGTACATCGCACTCGAGCGCTTAGAGTCGATCTACAAGTCCTGCAACCTCGTCTCAAATGTCTGCGTTCACGCCGACCCGAACGCGAAGCAGCCCATCGCGATAATCATCCCGCATGAGCAACAATTGCAGCACACCCTCGAGCACAAATCGGTGGGCCCTGCGTCGAACACGACCATGGCCGACCTGTGCAAGGACGATCGCGTTCGCGAGCTCATCCTCAAGGAGTGCAATGCCATAGGCAAGAAAAACGGCCTCAAGCAGATGGAGTTACTCCAGGCTGTGATTCTTACAGCAGACGAGTGGACGCCTGAGAGCGGTCTCGTCACCGCCGCTCAGAAAACCCAGCGGCGGAAGATCGCGGAACGGTATGCGCAAGAAATCAAGGTACGAAGACTACACATATGACTGCCTTGCTATTCTTTATATGCTGACATATTCTTCAGGATACCTACAAGTTCTAGTTGCGTGCAATGGACCATATTCAGAACCCGGATCTGTTATCTTGTACTCGCTCTGATCGCTCAGCATCATTCGACCAACTCGTTCGTAGACTGTCCCGTCCATCTTGTACCATTTGTATTTTATTCGCCCGCGTACGTGTCGTGGACCCCCACTCCTCTCTTCGCCTGTTGCTTCGTCCTTGTCTCGTTCTGGAAGTATTCGAGCTACTCTCTCTTTGTCATACGAGGAAACTATCTCAATGCGTATTTGTGATGCAAGCAAAGATGGTGCATATACAAGCTGAACCCAGAACTCTACAATACACAAGGTGCCGGTGACCGACCGTTATCTTTTTGGAACTGCAACATTGCTTATACAGGTTCGCCGCGCGCGAACCTACCGCTATGAGCTGCTGTCTTCCCTTTTCACCGCGCCATCTTCTGTCTTAATCTTCTTCACACTCTGGATTACAGGCACTGCTTGCCCGCGCACGCCGACGTCCGGCCCACCGTCAGGCTCCACGGCCCGTTTTCGCTTTTCGCCAGTCTGCTCCCCGTCGGCCGCAGGTGTTGCTGAGGAGTCCGCAGCGCCGCCGTTGTTGTTGCCACCGTCTCGCGGGCCGCGTCCGCCGCCACCCCGACCACCGCGGCCACCACGTCCGCCTCGCCCACCACGTCCACGGCCTCCACGTCCGCCGCCCCGGCCTCCGCGTCCCCGATTTGAGAACTGGACAGCACGCCGAGCAGCAGACTGCGCACGCTCGAGCTGGAATGCCTTCTCGGTCTCCTCTGCAGCGGGAATCAGCGTGACGAAACCCAGCACAGCAACGGAGGGACTGACCGTCCGGGACACTCCATGTCACCTCCTTGCCGCTCAGCGTCTTGAGGTGCTCCTTGACGTAGCTGATCTCGTCCTCGGTGAGCGCCTTGTCGAAGCCCACGAGACCTGAGCTCTCGCCCCGCGTGTTCTTCACGAACGGCACGCGTGCGAAGCGCTCCTTCAACGTGCCCTGCTCTGCGCATTCAGATCGCCACGCGGAAGCAGGGTGCATGTCGCACACACCTTGATCTCGTCAAAGCTGACGCTCTCCCCGCTGCCTTCGAACTTGAGCGAGGCGCCCCGCACGAACGGCACGTCCTCCTCATTTACGCTGCCGTCTTCGCCGCCGTTCTCCTGCACGCGGATCTTGCTCCCCATGAATTCGAGGAAGATCTCGGGCTTGCCCTTCTCCTTGCCCTTTCCGCCCTTGCCCTTGTTCTGTGCCTCCCTTTCCATCTCCTTGAAGGCGTTGAAGCCCCTGCGCCCGTTGCCTGCGATGCTCTGCTTCCGCAGGCTCGCCGCCTTGCCGGTGAGACCCTTCTCCTTGATCTTCATCTCGCAATAAGCTTCCCTGTGGTGGACGATGAGTATGTGTCTAGGCAAAGCAAGCGCGGAACAGCCGTACTTAGTCATAACGAGCAGCTCCTCTCCGTTCCAACTCGGCTTTGGGTCGGCGTTTAAGAACTTCTCAACCGCCTTGAAGTCAGCGAACTCTGCAAACACAGAGCCCTGTGGGACAGTAAGCGACCACAACTACGACATCACACAGGCGCACGCACCTTGAATTCCTTCGTCGTGTCTATCCGCCGCATGCGCACCGCATTGGTCTTTCCATACTGGTTGAAGAAAGCCTCCAGCCGTTTTTGGATTCCCTCCGTCTCCGCCCCGAAGCCTTTCTGGCGCTGAGTTCAGCACACAGACTGCATCGCATGAGGGGAGACGTACTGCGTACACGCTACGCTCGAACTGGCCCTTTGGCTCCTGCACCTCTGTCCGTCTGCGCACCTGCGTGCCGTCCTCGCTGACCTCGAGCTCCTCGCTAAGGCGGAGCGCATTTGTGATCCACTCGAGGCCGAGGGGTTGGTACTCGCGCATCCGCTTGAACGACGACACCTGCTTGATAGGCACCCAGTGTTCTGCATTCGCGGTGTGTAGCGTCCACATGAACCTATACGATAATGTATTACTTCCTCGTCAGAAATTGTGATCAGAGCTCACGCACTTGTCAAAGGGTAAGTTGGAGTCGGCAAAGTAGAATTCGACTGTCAATGGTGGTCAGCGAGAATGCCTTGTGAGCCGTGCGCGACGTACTCTGTCTCATCGCGTCGAGCATCTTCTCCTTGTTGTCTCCACCTTCCACGACCGCCTTTGCGTCCTCCTCCCCTTTGGGAGCTGATTGTGCCTCTGTCTCGGAGTTGCTGGCTGCAGGTTGTTCCACCTTGACAGTCGCATCCTTGACTTCCTCTGGATGTGGTGGGTCGGCTTTGAGAGTCGCCTTGTCTGAAACGGCGGGGGTGGCGATGGTGACTTCAGCCATTGTAGAAAGCAAAAGAGGGGAACGGAGACCAGACTGAAAATCCCGAGTAAAAGGACGATCGACTCCAGATCTGGTCGTCGGTGAATGCCGTGCCCGATTTGGCCTGGTGGCTGAAGGCCTCAGCGTTGGGCAACAGTCACACAGTGCTGCAATTCACGTTTGCGCTCATAGAAAACAAGCTAGCAAGTGTCCATTACTCACTGAACAACACTCCTGGATGTCTAAATCTAGAAGCTTGTGCGTGTTTTTCTTGCGCACCGCGGACGATCATACGAGGAGACCCAGGCTTGGCTCGAGTGCGGCGCTGTGAGTTTCAATGAAGTCCGGCGATGTGAGAAAGAGGACTTTTTGCCCCTGGTCATCAGCAATTCAGTCGCTTCACGATAATGACGGATGACTTGGAGGTAGGAGGCAAAGGACACACCATGAATTTTATAGGACCGGGACCTAGCGATTGAGAGGCGTGAGTTCCATCCCACAAGTTACACTTGCTGATTTACGAGGGATACAAAGACTTGCTTGTTGTGATGCCGCTCGCCATTCCTCTCGTGCTGTCAATACTTGTTGAAATACTCTTCAGGCTGAGCAACCGCGCAGTGTCCAGAGTGTGGAGAAAAATCAAACCTGCACATCGCTCTTACTTCATGAGCAAGAGTGACATGAACTCGGACGATGACACAACCGAACATGAACGACATAGAAACAGAAGTGTCAATCCGATCATCATGTCTTCTTCCAAATAGGCACTGCGCCTTCCATAAGCAGAGAATGCACTGTGCGCTTCTTGAAGATGCTGAATTAAACATAATCCTCATGTGGACGTGCTAAGACTAGGACTAGAACTGCAGTCGGGCCATGGTGTGCGGCAGACGACTGAGGTCCACGTAGGTATACCGGTGTATGCGATCAGCAGAACGTCGTGTCCACAGGGACCGTGGGGCCAGGACTCGGACTGTCACAGTGGTGGCTGAGACCCGCACATGGGGACCGTCTGCCGCTACTCGTCTGCGCCCTAGGTTCCCCACATCGCACCGGGGAAGTGGGCAGTTATCGTGAGGACTGAAGCACATATATCTGTGCACTGCATCGTCCCTGGCGCGTGCCTCTCCCATAATCCTGCGCCGCCAGTTGCAGGTAATGGGGCGACTTTGAGGGCGCACGACGCATGTTCCTTGTCTCGTACCCAGTCGGTTTTATCCCGCACCCCACCACCGCGGATTAAACGAGACAACATGTTCCCTATGATCGCCGATCAGGCACAGGAACTTGTGTTTTGATGCCAGACAGATAGAAATGATACATTCTGATGCCACCGCTTTGTCAAGAAACAACCGACATTCATCTCGTGCCGCCTTGAAGGGGGTTTTCTCGGACAACGTTTCCGAGGGAGGCATACTGGCGATTGACCATGCAGTGGACAGTATCTCCCACCATAATGAGTACACGCTGGACTCTATCATTCTGCTTATGCACTGGGAGCAGCTGAGCCAAAACAGGTAGGCAATGATTCGACACTCCCTATGCCCCTCATCAAATAACGCAGAGCTTAAGAGTGCCGAAGGCGAAGCAGTCAAGGGCAAATTCACCGTGACGATCGACTCGGGCATCCGCACGAGCACTGATGTCCTCAAAGACATTACGTTCGGGGCGTAGACCGTTGTTCTCTGTACGTGAAACTCACGAACTCGATGCTGATGTGATAGATTCACCTTTCGTCTGATACTTGCCATTTTTGTATACCCTCGCACTTGGAGGCGCGGCAGACGTTGAGAGTCCGATGCGGGCCACACTTGCAGTTGAACGAGCTACTCAGGAACGGTGATAAGATCCTTACAAGAAGATACCAATACGTAAACAAAAGGGCTTATCTGTATAGTTTGTGACGTAAAACGCCCCCTATAGACTCGCTTGACTTCCACCGATTGCTTGCATGCGAACTCAACGAGAGCGTATGATGGTGATTCGGCAGGGCGAGCTGCTATGGCTCGAAAAAATATCGTCGATTAACTCTTCGCGTGAGATCCAAGACATGCGCGCTCTTATCGAAGTATTCCCACTAGACTGCGAGCCTATCAGCACAACCAAAATTACGTCCCGGGTGGCCCGGAATGTGCTCTGAGGATTATCCGTGAAGCCGAGGCTAATCAGGGCGGGAACGTCCCTGGTCGCAGCCAGGAACCTGCCATATAGACCCCGCATTGGGAGAAGGATTTCTTATATGCAGTAGAAGACTGGCTAGCTATCCACGACTGCTCTTGCACCATACTACAGGTATGGAGCCCCCCGCTAGCACGCTGGACATTCCTCCAGGCTGGGCAGGCTTCGCAAAAACGCTGTATAGAACTCGCCGTCCACCTGTTGTTCCTGTCAGCGCTGAGAGGCTTGAGGCGGCAGCCCGGGAGAAACTGCGGGAATGGCCAGGTCAGTACGATAGCGCTTAGTTTGATTCACAGAGTAGTACATCTTCATTGGCGTAGACGCCTTTCTGTTCGTCTTCGATAGCGCCGGTACAGGGTCGACCAAGGAGGCGAACTACGCGGAATTCAAGAAGTGGAGGATTATTCCGCGTGTGCTCCGAAATGTGACTACTCGCACGCTTGATGTACGTCTTGCCTTTGTCATTGTCTAGCGGAGATCTCAATGGTTGGTCGATATTTGGAACAATCATCTAGACAACCCTTTTTGGCGTGAAGTATTCATCTCCTTTGCTTTTGTCGCCTGTGGGCGCACAGACTGCTATTCATCCCGATGGCGAGTGTGCAAGTGCAAAAGCTGCAGGAAACCTGGGAGTGGGGTTTGTGATGAGCACAGCCTCAAGTCGTTCAATCGAAGCTATCGCTAGAGCTAACGGGAACGGACCTCGGTGGTTCATGCTGTACTGGTAAGTAGCAGGATACGTCACCATTTCGTGAGTTGATCGCCATAACAGGGGAAAAGAAAGAGACGTTACAATTTCTTTATTGTCACGCATCAAGCGCACTGGGTTTTCCGTCGTGGTCGTCACGGTTGATGCCATGCTGCATGGCTGGAGGCCTACAGACCTAGACACGGCATATTGGCCCCTTAATCACGGTCTCGGTACAGAAGTAGGGCTCACTGATCCAGTCTTCATGGCCAAATTCGGCTTGGAGCCCCACTCTGAGGATACAAAGGGCGAATTCCCCTACAATGCAGCCCATATCGACGAACTGATCGCGTCCGGAGACAAGATTGCGACGGAGCGCGCGCAGCTCGGGCAAGAGTTCTTCACGCAAGTCACTGACACAGGCAAAACGTGGGAGAACCTGAAAGACCTGCGAAAATACTGGGATGGGCCTATCGTTCTGAAAGGCATCCTATCCCTTGAGGTACGCACCTGGGACCTGCCATTCAGCTGGTCTTATGTTGTACTTTGCGCTGCAGGATGCCGAACTAGCGATCGAGTATGGCGTGAATGGGATCATCGTCTCCAACCACGGTTAGTCGTAGCCTGTAGCAAAATAAACCGTAGTTGACGGAATCATGCCAGGCGGTCGCCAGCTTGATGGTGCAGTGCCATCTCTGTATGCTTTGCACCAGATCATGCAGAGCCCCAGAGTGCGGGCGGCCCAAGCAAGCGGCAATTTCTCCGTCATGCTCGATTCCGGCGTGCGCACGGGTGCCGACGTGATGAAGGCAATAGCGCTCGGCGCACAGGCAGTCCTCTGTAAGCACATTATACTCTCTCTGTATTCATTCGTGCTGATGCTTGGCTTCTTTAAAGACGGCCGGGCATTTATGTATGCACTGGCAGTTGGGGGTACGGAGGGCGTTGAAACCCAGATCAAGGCCACACTTGCAGAGCTTGACACGTCGCTCGCACTGTCTGGTTTTACGAACCTGGACGACCTGCGCGCCAATGGAGACAAAGTCTTAGTGAAGTTTAAAGAGTAGATGAAGGATAACGCACAGGCTACCCGAGAGCGGACATCTGGGGTATTGAAGGACCCGTTTGGGGGTGAAGAAAACCAGCGGAATGAGCGTTGATGCAAGGCGAGAGATGTATTTCGCCACTTACATTACCATGAGTAGGCCACCCTGGTGGATTTCTTGTTAGCGAGCAACGAATGTAGGCATATAGTAATGATCCCAGTGATGCCTGTCTTCAGCTCCAGACCGGTCACACTGCAATCCGGTAGGTCTGATAATGATTGCCACACCAAATTGTACGACAACGCACGGCACTGATGATAAGATCCAATACAACAAGCAATAACAGAACATGGCGGGTGCGTACGGATACCTTGCACAACACGGAGATATGAGATATTTTGAACAATTACCTTGCAGTTCTAGAGCACAAGCTCTACAAGCCAAAGTATTGGCCACAGCGTCTGAACCCACCTTGGGGGGCATTCAGTCCATCAACTTCGGCACTACGTTGATCAATTGGTCCAGGTTGATGAACTGCACCCAAGACTCCAGCTTCTCGCGCTCTTTGTGCCAGATAAAATGGCTCTCCCGTGTGCCACGGAAGAACGCCAGGGCGCACTGATACGATTCCTCGACGACCTCGCCGTTGCGCTCGATGCCAATCTGTGCCTGCCACACCCTGAACTCCCATCCCTGCAAGGGTATGCCGTCCCCAGTCACCTTCTCCTTTGGAATATCAAACTCAAGTCGTGCCCAGTCAAAACCGAGCGGCTGCCCAATTGCCTTTATATATGCCTGCTTGAGCGCAAGTAGCAGACATAGTCGCCGCAGAACGACCTCGTCACCCAAAGATGGCGCAACGAACGTCAGTTCAAGTGGGGTGAGCTATGGAAGGTATAATCAATGATTAAGCGTCGTATCTCACAAGCGTACATTGAGGCATACGCACTCTGTGGTGAAGAGACTCCGCGTACGTACTGGCTGACACGTCTGAGGGGGTTACTGAAAGCTGCTTAACCCCAAGCCCGATGTTGATCACATCCTTCATTTGCCCCTGCGTCATGACCATGCCCACGAGGTTGTTGTCGTAGGCTAGGTGATATCCGATCATCGCACGCAGCCGTTGCGTGGGGTTTGCCGTTGTATCGACGTCCTACAAATGATGAGCCGGATATGTGAGGAGCCGACCGCGGAACGCACCTGCTCGATATAACGCTTTCCCGATGGGCTGACCCGATCTCTCCAGCGGGCTCGTGGTATTCGTCGATGCCTCATCATCAAGCACGGCAACAGGTGAGCGATGACTTGTCCTAAAAGGAAACAATTCTCGTTGCATGTAGCATGCAGGGGGGGACAAAGAACTTACGAATCGATTCATGCCATGTTGATGGCACTGCGGGTGCATACGGTACTTGTGCGTGGCTGGCGCATTGGCGCATTGTTTGATAACATCTCTCATACTCCTGAGTCTCTCATGAGTAGCCATGGCGCAGTAGAGATGGACCACATACCTCTGGCGTCATTTCTCTGTTAAGAAAGAGCATCCAAACAAGTATTGGACAGTCCATGGGTGTCATCTTTGTTCGTACACGAGTTGGAAGAAGCTTTGGAGTAGCCCGTCAGCATCTATATGTATCCAGTCAGCAGTGTAGAGCGCTTCACCTATGTGGCGGAAAAGTTTACAGACGGTCGTCGAGGCAGAAAAGCAGTTCTGTAGCGAGCATGAGAGTTGAAAGACAACATGTTGCTTTGAAGAACCGGTCCGATTATGGTGGCGTAAGATGAAATCGGTTATCTCGATACAATCGGGTAACAAGCGCATCAATGACTTATTGTTGAGCCGATAAGTCCTATTGTAGAAAACAGTTACCAAACAGCTAGACAACTCCACGTTTATTCTTCACATGTCGCCACCTCGCTACGCCTCTCCTGCCATGCTTTGCAACACGTTTCTTCATCCCACATCTCTTCCAGCGTGCGATTTGCCGTCTCTGGGTAGAAAGCCCACACGAGAGAGAAAAGCGCTGCGGCGCCACCGTACTGCTGCGCTTATCTAGGTGGTCCTTGCTACTCAAAGCGCCTGCGAGGATAAGAGAGATGCCGTGCCCGACAGCGCCCCACCACAGACCGATGCGCCTGCCGACACGGTCGATACAAAAAATGCCGAACAGCGTGCACAGCGTATATGTAATCTATGTGGCGTGACCCTTTAATATATTGGTTCAATAAGAGGTATGTCCAACAAACGTAGTTGAGTCCAGACATCCACTGTGATTTTCGTGGCCCATAACCAACATTAGAAAAAATGGTAGGAGCGTAAAATATATTGCAGCTATCCCCGACCACCTGACTGATAGCTAGCATCTCGTGCTGATGTAGTCGGTAGTCAGCGTAGAGCATTTGATCACATACTCCTGTAGTATTTGCAGCCACATAGACAATGTCCTCGCCACGACGTGTGCGTCCTCCGGGGCCGCATTCTCAGTGCGAAACCGGGCTAGAATGTGACGAGCCTCGGCAGTGCGGCCCATCTTCAGGAGCCAGCGAGGACTCTCTACGGAATATTATTGGCAGAGTCTAAGGCGCGTTCTATTGTCGTCGTTCACAGGGAGACATACCTAGTCCTGATGTTCTGTTTATTACATCCACGTTTCACCATTTTTGCCACTTACCATCAGCATCAAGACAGGTATGACCTCGATTGCAGTGGATAACTATTGCATGTCGGTCTGGTCTGATAGACAAAGCCTCCATACAATGCTTGTGAATCACTCACTCTCCATCGCAATTGCCCCTTTCCTTCGTCAATGAAACCGAGGCTAAATTCAATCCAGTATGCCACAACGACTCCGAAGATATTGAGGGTTAATCCGCTCGCTATAAAGGTTCCTCTCGAGGTGTGTGATGCTACCTCGGCACTCCAGACGGGCACAATTGCGTTGAGGTATTCTGTCCCGATGCCGTACCATGCTATGCGTTTACCATGCTATGTTCTGTGTTGAACATTACAGGGTGGCGTCCACAAGCACCCACAAGCTACCCTAATTTAGACACTGATTCAGCCGATAATAGCTAGGTACCAAACGCTCGCACTCACTAGCATCATTGTTTTCACACGGCCAATTGGTGGTTTCTCGGGTCAAATTCTATCAAGAGATAGGGGATATGTTCTCCCTACTGGTCTTCCAAAGCGCCTCAGGCTCCCATAAAGCATCCCAGCACCGTGCCAAAATGGTCTATGCTTACAATGCCGCCTTGCCTTGTTGGTCCCGTTATGGTGACGACATGACCCTCGGACGGACCTTGGTAACTGCCATGACAAAGGAACGTGTCTGTTGCTTCTCGCACGCCTTCATTTATGTTACGTACCTCGAGTACCCCAATTTCATGGTTTGAACGTAGCTTGGTGAGGTGTTGACGCCTGTATGAAGCGTCAGCATGATTCGTGTGAGTGCGAGAAGTTGATTGATGTACCTCCCATGATTCCCTGGTCGTACCCGAAGCTGGAAATTCAAGGAACGAATGATAACCAAGACCGGTCTGCAGACACCCACAAGAATATGGCAAGACCCGCGAATAAATTGATCGTGTAACAAAGACGTCTGCCTGATGCTGTCGCTATTGATTGGAACATGTTTGCTTGAGGCGCAAGAAATCCGCGCAGTGGGGCACGGCGCCGCCTGACAAAGATGGCGGACTATGAGCGAGCGCAGAGCCTTTGAGTGCAATCTCCATTCAAGGACTTATCATAGGTCAGTACCATAGTCCACGAGGAAATGGGTCCGCTCGAAAGATCAGTTCGGAAGACCGACTACGAACCTTCTGACCGAGAAGCAATATGTCGCGTGACGCAGAGCAGTCTAACCGTCACGCTCATTCACCCGTACACTTCTACTAGAAGAAAAACGAAGTCTGGGGCTCCATGCGACAGGCCATGGATTCGAGCCACACGGGATAGTGCAGGCTCTTCCGTGTTCAATCTGGCATCTCCGTTAGCTTGCCGAATCACAAGTTGCGATCAATGTCAATAGTGTTCCTCTTCTGCTAGTAAGCGTTAGAGAGTCACAACCTCTGATTACGCATGCATAGCGTTGGTGCCAAGATGTGCCTTGAGCTGGTCGCACGCCAACGCCAGTGTTTCCGAGTAGAAACTAAGGAGGCTCCGCGTTTGCCACAAATTGGTGCACTTGGGGACGAACGCAGGGAAATGTTTCCGAGGATCTGTGGATCGTTAGTAGAGGATGTCTTGAAGGAGAGCGAATCATGCCTGGATCATAGAGACCAACTGCATGAGCAGTCTAGCAGATCGTACCTGAGGCAGCGTGACAGACGCGTTGCGGCCGAAGACTGCGTCACTTATCACAACTCAATTGGTGTATGACGCCTCACATCTCACAAATGCAGTCAGAGCTACAACAAATCATTAATGAAGTGGAAGTATACACTGTATGTCAACAATCGGAGCTAAGGCGTGCAATCATTATGACGTGAATCGTGGTCTCGCCGGATGAGCGTGATGAGCAGAGCAGAGCCCAGCTATTCACACTCGGCGAGCACCTGTATGCATGTCAGAGTAAGAGGAAAAGGGCACCCGGAAACGCGTTTCGATCATGAAGCTTCCTTCTCCTTCCGCGACTCATCGACCTTGATGTCGATCTCCTCCGGCTGTTGCTTGATTGCGCCCTTATTTGCGACAGAGGGCTCCCCTTCTTCCTTCCACTTCCTGAAGTACGCCTCCTCTTCCCAGACGAAGGGGCTTTCGCTCATGAAGAGATGATCCATCTCTTCCAATGTGCGATTCGCCGTCTCGGGATAGAAGGCCCAAATCATAGGAATCGTGAGGAAGTTGATGGCGCCGAAGACGTGCAGCGTGTTCTCAGAAATGCTGGAGAACATCACAGGGTTGAGCAAGGTAAGCCAGCCGTTGCCTGGAGGAAAACGCTCGGTCAGCTATGTCCAACTACGGCGATTGGCGACTCACCAATCGACCAGCCTACGACACCCCATGCGTTTCCCTTTGCGCGCACGTACAGTGGGAAAGTTTCGGTGGGGTACACCCATGGAATGGTCAGCCAAGTGGCACCGAAGATTGCAGTGTAGGTGAAGACGAATAAAGCGGCGGCGCCACCGTACTCCGTGGCTTTCTCCGGGTGGTCCTTGAGAAGTCTGCTGAAGGCACCTGCGAGGATGAGGGAAGTCCCTTGACCGACGGCACCCCACCACAAGCCAATGCGTCTACCAAGCCGATCAATGGTGACAACAGCGAGGAGGGTGCTCAAACAGTATGTGATCTAGACAATAACTCAGTATGTGCGGTAACAGTCATATAACCTGCTTACGTCGTTCAATCCCGAAAGCCATTGAGATTTCCGCGCACCGTAACCAGCCTCGGCGAAAATGGTGGGTGCATAGACTGTGATCGCCGCAATGCCGCACCACTCCTGAACGATCTGCAGCCAAATAGAAAGCTGCACGCGACGCGCGACGTGGAGATCGCTGTCGTGCCACCCGAGGAACATCGCAAGGTACGAGTTTCCTGCCGCGTGTTCCTTCTCCAACTCGACTGCAACGACGATCTCTTCGTATTCCGCAATGACGCCCGCATCTTCCACATTGCCGGTCTCTGAGCGCAGGCGGCCAAGAATTGTCCGCGCTTCTTCCACACGGCCCATTTTCATGAGCCATCGCGGAGACTCTGTTTAGGGCACAGTTTAGCTCGAGATACCGACTCTGCAGCCGCACACAGCCATACCTGGCATGTAAGGAACGCAGAGCTACGAACGATTCTGATTAGAATGGGCTAGACAAGATTATGGATTTGCGCCTACCATGAAAGCCAGCACCGGAACAATCTGGAACGCTATCGGGAACTATGTCGATGTCAGTAGCGCATCGATAACAACGCAGGAGCGAACCCACCCGCCATCGGACTTGAGTTGTGCCGTCGCCAACATACCCTAGAGCGAACTCGAGCCAGTATGCCACAACGACACCGAAGATATTAAGCGTGAATTCGCTGGCAATAAAGGCACCGCGGGAAGTATGTGACGCGACTTCGGCGCTCCAGACGGGTACAATGGCATTGAGATAACCCGTGCCAATACCATTGACTACGCGGGCACACAGCATCCTGTCGTGAATTTGACATTCAGAGTTGCAAATGCATTAATTGTGGCAGAGACGAACCATGCGATGTTCTGTGCCGAACATTGCAGAGTTGCGCCGATGAGAACCCATATGCTCCCCTGCGGCATCAAGTTAGCTAAGAAATCAAAGGGAATAGTATAAAGTCTACCGACCACTAGCATCGTCTTGATACGGCCAATCCTTATGTAGGGCGTTAATTGACAAGTCGAGCGACAGTCAACAGAACATACCTGTCGCCCAGCACGCCGCCCATGAGGCAACCGAGCAATGTTCCGAAATAGTATATGCTGACAATGCCGCCCTGTCTCGTGGGCTCCGTAATGGTTACAACATACCCCTCAGAGGGGCCCTCGTAGCTATACCGAGTAAAGCGTTACTTGAGACAGCCGTGCGATGCCGAATGACCATGGTACGTACGTGGAATAGCCGAGTTTCATGACGCGAACGTAATCGGGAGAGGTGTTAACACCTGAACAATCGATCAGACATTGAATGTTGGAGTACACGAAAGCAGACTAGCCTCCCATCATGCCTTGGTCATATCCAAAGCTGTAGGCGATAGGTCATATGAGCACGTCTAATGGGGAGAGGAGACGGCTTACAAGAATATGGCAAGGCCTGCCACCAAGTTGATCGTGTAGTACAGTCGTCTGCCCGAGGCTTCGCTCAGGAACTTCATCGTGGTTTCGTCTCTGTGAGTGCGGTCGTGGGTTGGATCGCGAGAGGACGACGAGGGTTTCGTAACTGACCGGAAGCCATCTTATACCCTAGCGTCCAGCGGGTAGTACTTTCGGAAGGCGAGTGTCTGCCGACAACTTTCCTTGTGATCAGAAGGTCGCCTGGGTTGGAGCCCCTCCACACTCCGGCTCCGACGGACCGTATCTATCGGCGCTCACAATTGTGGGGACGGAGCCGAGGAAGTCGTCGCCATACGTAATGCGGGGTGAAGGACGAGTGCGGGGTACTTGATAGATGAAAGCTTGACTAACCTACACGTCCGCAAGACACAATCACCAATGAGCCGATTGCTGCAACGGAGGGCGCACAATAGTAGCTACTCACCGCAAACCCCAAGACGCCGACAAGCGCCCTGATCGGGTGTCACGTTGGATCTGAGAGATCAGGCAAGCGGCAACTGGGGTAACGGCCGCATGTCTTTCCCGGAGCTAGCTACCTCATTTTCAAGACCCGCGACCACCCCTTCCCCACTGGCAAGAGATCTTGGATCGCGGTGATAAGCGGCAGTCACGCAAATGAGTACCAATCCGTCGAACACAGCGAATTTCTCAGCCCCTGCGTCAGTATAAGTCAAGGAAAAATTGCGGCTTGCATGGTCGCATGACAACGCACAACTTCGCCTTGAGGTTGTGGATTGGAGAAATGCGGATCGCTACGAACTTCAGAATACGCGGAGCTCACGAATGAATGGCGCGCAGATCAATTTAGGCCAGCTAGGTGACTCATAAGACCGTCCGTGATGACACTGCTATGAGGAGCTAAACCTTCGTGGAACGGACCTTCGCCGCAAGGCCGCGACCAATTCATTCCATAAGTGCGCTATGTCATGCCATATATGGCCGAGCTGCACTGCGCTGGAAATGATGTAGGACGACATGGCTAAACGACATGGCTAAACGACAAGCATTTGCAAACCATAAGAGTCTTACAAACAACTCGCCTGTGCGCTCCGGTGGATACACGGAGCGGCGCGGAATCGCTGGGAGTGGTGCCATAAGCGACGGAGGCTTGCTCACAGTCACAGCACCACTGGAGGAACCGAGTGGACTGCATCGAGCAAAGTCTATCTCATCATAGATTGTCAGTATTGGCAGCACAGCATTGGCACAACGACGTTAGGATCGATGGTACCCATCGTCATATGACTGGCGATCGTTTGATACACTTGACCACTTGACCCTTAAGATCGACAGGCATGGCTGTTTTGGGAGCGTCAATAAGCGAACATAAACACAATTGACAGGGGGCGGTGCTGTCGACATGTTGAGGTATTGAATTGGCGGTGTGCCCGGATGTGCGATCCAGATATATAAGAATTTGGTCGAAACTCATTGAAGATGGCATAGGGCATCCCACTCACGAACGTATTAACATGCCTGGGTCATCCGGCGTACGACGCTGCCGTGCAGTAGTACAGAAACGGACAAAAGAGAAGCCCGTGAAGACGGGTCGGCATGCAAAGCACATTGAGTACAGCATACCTCTGGCAAAGGGAAACAGAACGGGCGCACCGCGCAGGGTGCAATCGTTTATCACCCGGTTACCACTCATGTTCGTACGTGAGACCGACGCGGGAGATGTAGTACAGACATTGAGGAACTCAGCATAGTGTTGGTCGTCGAGTACTCAGGGAAAAGAAAATGTGTAACGGCCGACAAGCCATACACCAAAGTCTAGCATTAAATGAGGTAATGAGACATCTCCAGCAAATAAATTCATAGTCCAAAGCAGGAGACGTTGGAATGGATGACTGACAACTTCTCTTGTATAATTTGTAATCAGAACATGGGTCTTCAAGAAAGAACGACGAGGGACCGTGATGGAGGAGAGGTCGTAGAAGAGACAAGCCTCGACGTCGGACTTTCCCGGCGCACGACGCGATCACATGACTCACTCATATAAGCGCCAGTACGTGGCGCGTTCAAACTTCGGCGTGCCACAGCTTGTTCACAACAAGCCTCCTTCACGTTCGGCTCTGGCACTGTCGACTCATACTTGTGGCACTCTAAAAACTTCCAGATACTCCATAGCATTTCAAAGAAACACCTACCTGGCAAATACTTGCGCATTTTTGCTTTCTTCGATGTCTGATGGAGCCCTTGTGCGATGGAGCAAGGATGCTGCACCCCAAGCAATAGAAAGGTAAAGCAGTAACGACTGTACTGAGCAGGTAGCTAGAGTCAACCAGCTCGCTTCCGGTGCCACACATTGCAATTGCGCTGCCATTTATGCTATGCCTCTCGGTCTTCCTTGCTAATTGGACCGCTCGACATGGGAACGCAAGGCCTCGAGGGTACCGGAAATAGGTGCTTCACCATGCTGACGCTTATTCTGGAAAGTGTACCTGGGACGATCAAGACCTCGGACTACCTGTAGAGACAAGGTCATATTCGGTCATATTCCAGAGCGCGCCGTATTTCGGCCCGTCGTTCATTCCCTTACCTGGCGCCTGTATCATGTTACCTAAGGTTTCTGGTTAGTCCCACCTGCTGCTTCAACTAGCCTTTCATTTCGCGTCTTGTTCAAGTGCCTTCCCCGCTTCTGACCCCATGACGGATTGCTCCCTCCCATACACGTCGCAACACACAGCGCGCGGCTGCTGAGACGCCTCAAAATCCCCATCGCGACTGCGGCTTTTGACAATTGCCAACTATCATGGGCGCAATGGCAGGGCCGATGACCCCGGCATTGCTAAAAGCGCTCCCGCCTGCGGACCATCCGTCTTCGGCTTCGAAATGCCACCTTTGCAATAGGATGGTCTAGGTTCGATCCCCCGTTTCATCGACGCGAAGCGCGGTACGAGTGGCGGGATGCTGATCGTTCGGACCCGTGACTGTCCATTGATGCTCTCTCCGCCTCGGGCGCCTTGCTTTCTGGGAAACTCTGCGGGCATAGCTCTTCTTCGAGGGTTCTTCAGCACCACCGGCGGCTTCTCTTGTACCTCGCTCATGGACGTCGTGCGAAGCCTGCGACCACATGAACATAGTCGGCATCGGGTCTCTGCCGCTTTCTGTACTGCATAGTCGACAATCGTGCACTCCAAATCTCCCGCGAATGCATCAACAGAGGTCGTCAACGCCATTATCTCCATTGTCAACCCACGTGTTTATCTCGCCTGGGCCTTCACTGAATGGCCTGCCTTACGTCCCATCAGCGGATCTCACGTCTTCGCCTAATCTCGTTCTTGACACGACTTCCGCGTCTCTCCTGGGAACTTGTACTCTTCTGTGTGTGCTTGCAATGGCACGCTGTGCCTCACAAGCCCGGGCAATGACGCCCGTAAGCAAGACGAGAACAGATAGGTACGACCTATATCCACATGCGAGCTTCGTAATCAAATTCGTCTGGGAATGACGAACGGTCTGCTGACCCGCCATTCGTGGCGGGGGCAACCAACTGCTCCGCTCGTCCTCACATAGCCATGTTCTCTGAATTGGGAAGTGCCAATCTCGCTTGGTCCCTGTTCGAAGCTATGTCGTGCTGACGGCCTGTGATTAGATTCATCTTCGCGCTGACGCTATTCCGCTCAGCTGCTCTAAACGTGCAAACGTGCTTTCGGTCACCGGGAAACGAGGCAGACGCTAGGCTGTACTGTATGCCCCTCGGTCGCGTCGTGCCACCCAGCCTGCGACGGTCTCAATAATGCAGTCACTGTGGCTTGATACGCGTGTTGCGATGTGCGAGGGGTTCGTGTTCTGTTGACCGCGCGGCCGGGGGGTGGCTGCTACGAGCCCTGGGAAGCCCTACTTCGTCCTAGCGCGTCAATCGTGTTCTCGATCACCACGTTTTGCGGGAATCTCCTCCGTCTGTCTTTCCTGCTCAGACGACCTTGATCCCGCACCGCCCTCTTGCCGAGCCGTAATGGAAGACGCGGTGCACGTGACCGCTCGACGCGCCCGCGCATGAGTTCGCGCCGCGAGTGCTCGGGATCGATTACGCCCCTTGCTTATCGGATCTTGGTACTCGTCCAGCGTCGAAATGCCAGAGAGAAAGAGCTGTTTCCTCCTGGCAAGCTATTCCTATCGCTATCTCTCCGCTGCCTCGAGGTAGGAGGCAAATGCTCCGAAGACGGGGCCTCACATTGAGCTGGAGCGCAGATGCCCTTCAGCTGGACAGTGCCTGCTTCGGCTTCTTTTCTGATACGGATTGTGGTAAGTGGACTGTTTCTTGAAGCGTTGACTCTGCATCTGTGGGCCGTGTGCTGGGAATACGCGCGGACTCAACGGTCAATTGCATTCATCTCATAGCCGACAGCACGGCTGCGGCAGGGACAGGACCCAACAGGCCCTGCGGACGCCGCAGTCGCTAGGCGCAAGGTCTTGGGCCATTGCCTTGTCCACAACAAGGTAGCGCTGGGTTCGCGCTAGGCTGCCAGTTCTTGGCGACACATCTTCGGTGCCAACAGCGGATCTTGACGTCGGAATTGTCTGCTAGACTGATGATGCCGACCGCGACGCCCCTCGTCCCGCACACATGCTGCTATGGGCAAAGGGTATGGTGTGCAAAATTACCATAAAAGGTATGTGTGGATGGTACAATATCTGCCTCGAGGCTCTTCGCCGGCCAACTTGTGGAAGGCCCTGATCCCGTGATTGACGCCGTCTATGTGTCAGCGCAGCTATGGCGAGAAGAGCGACCATCGGGTCAACTGTACATGGGCTGTTGGCGGCCATAGGACTCCTTTTGACGGCGGAGCGTCTCGTATGTAAGTGGGATCATTTTGTTCTCTTCTGGGGTACGAGGCGGTGGGATATCAATCACGAGTGGCAGCCTTCTTTACGACGGAATTCCGGCTCGGTTGTGGGAGTTGGACTGCTGGTGAGTGCGACGTATCTCCACTGGTAGGAGGGGCACTCGCGGGAGGTACTATATTACGGCCGAGAGGCGAGCGGTGTCCGCGCAATGTGCAGCTCGTCAGTGGCGATCGCGGACGGCCGGAAACCGACGACGAAGCTGCTGTATGAGGGCTAGCGTCTGTGCGGACGCCCGGGACGACGTCGGCGGAAATGGTGCCCTGGGGAACGCATTTAGCCTGGGATGGGGCCCACCGCATGCTACGGTCGTCTCATGCATAGCGATCAGTGTACGGGCACGTGTGGGTAGAGAATATGAAGCACAAGGGCGAGCCGAGCTGTGCGGACCGTCCATGCTGGGCACGGAAGACTCGGATCGGACCTTGTGATGGTCAATAGAACATAGCGGGCAAGGTTAGAGTCCAATAGTCCTGATTTGAATGCCACTTGAATGCTACTAGAAATTCCAACACAGACGCTTGAATGCCTCGTAAGAAGTTGTATTGAATGGCCCGCTGGTGGCACCGCCGCGGAGTTTGAACCGGCGCAACGTGCCTGTGAGAGCAATTTGTCCTGAGCGGGCATTTATTTGGGCGGAATTGGCGAAATTCGTGTAAATATTGGCGCAGCGCATTTCGTGAAGACGGATTCGTCCGCATTCTTCTGACGCTCTCCATCGGCTCTATTTTCCCTATAACCGTCCCCCTTCCCCTGTATCCTCTGATTTCCCTCTTCCTGCCCTCCTTACGCCTGGTCAATGCCCTCCATTCTCAACCTCAAGTTCAAAGTCGGTTCTGCGTCTTCACGGACGTCGGAAACAGGACTTACTTCTTTGTTTTTTTCCTACATAATAGGGTAACAAGTCCTTCGTGCCTTTCAGTAACCTCGGCGATGTCGACTCGTTGACGATGACCTGGAAGGCATGTTTTGCCTTTTAATGGGTTCGCTAGCCTGTCTCAATATTTTTAAAGGTCTGCACCAAGGTAGCAAGCTTCTTGGAGCAGGGACAACGCCTGGAGAACTTGAGTTGGAGGCTGTGGCACCTCCAGAACCTCATGGTCGACACAGACAATGCAAAGTCAAAGCGCGACTTCAAGAAGCTGTCCAAGTGCATGGGGGACAAGCTTGATAAGGAGAAAGGACGGTACGAATGTTTTTCTTGCTATCACAATACCCTCTGACGTGTGTCGACGTCTTTAGCAGTATCGAAGAGTTGCAAGCGCCAGGCTTCAAACGCAACCATTCCACGGAGCTCATCCAGCAGCGTGCAGCTGAGAAGGAACGCGAGCGATTGGCGAACCAGAACGGCAGGCCCGGGACGATTCACCGTATGCAGTTCACCTTCAGCGTCGACCAGCCTGCCCCGCCGACTGCGTCCGCTGCGCCGGTGAAGAAGCCCGACCTCAAGCCGTCTGCCGAGTTCAAGGACAATGCTCTCAAGCGTGGTAGGCCAGCTGCCCGTGCAGCTGCCCACGACGATACGAGGACCACGACAACTACCTCGAACTCTACCTCGACCTCGAACGACAATACCACGGAGCCTCCCCTTACTCAGCGTGGCCGCAAGCCCGCTCCCTCCAACGACGACTCGCGCAGCTCAGGGTACACCGACGACATTTATCAGAACGCCGCCCTCCGGTTCCCGTCTCTGTTCTCGAACGACTTTGGCCCTGCTGCGCTTCTGTATCCCACGCCTACGCTCACGACCCCCATGACCTACGGCGAAGGCGTTGGGCTTGGCACCCACTCTAGCTCTGATGGATTCAGTATCCCTCGTCCCACTATCGAGCTCCCTCTTGACGAGCTGCTCAATGCGGACAGCCCTGGAGGCTGGGCGATTGGATTCATGAACGCAGGTCATGACGGTCGCTCTTTGGAGCAGCAGGCGCAGGAGGACGTGGAGATGAAGCCGGAGCGGGAGATGTCTCTCGACACTTCGATTAGCTCCCGCGGGCAGAGCAGCGAGGACGACGAGGCGCTCCTCACATCCACTGCGGCGCTTAGGAATGTCCCCCCGCTCTCGACTCCCATTGAAGACATGGTCCCTCGCACGATCACTCCCACCCGGCTTGGTGGCTCCAACATGCAGAATAATGGCGATGCACTGGGCCATGGCCGCGGCAGCAGCAAACGACCATCTCTCAGCGTGCGCACACAGAGCGTCTCGACGCGCTCGTCTGGGCCCAGCGCCACACCCGTCAACGGTGCCAGCTCGACTGCGCAAAACAACAACAACTCTGCTCCCGGCGGCGTCAAGGCGGAGTGTTCCAACTGCGGTGCAACACATACTCCTCTGTGGCGCCGTGGCCTCAATGATGAACTGAACTGCAACGCGTGTGGGCTGTACTGTAAGCTGGTACGTGATCCTGGGTGCTTCGGGAAGCGCATATATGCTCATGAGAACGACCCCAAAGCACAAGCGTCCTCGGCCGAAGTCCATGCGGAACAACCACGGAGAAGGCCGCACGCAGAGCGCCCCTCGTCAAGAGTCACAGGAAGTTGTTGGTGCGTATATGCGCTATTTTACGTCGTCTTCGGCGATGCGAGCTCACGCACTCCCACATTAGCTCAATGCTATAACTGTCATACCACAGCCACCCCCTTGTGGCGAAAGGATGACGAAGGCAAGACAGTGTGCAATGCGTAAGTGATGATATGCGGCTTTGTTTTTCACATCAGTGTCCTAATGACCCTCTTCTCTCGCGCCTATTCGTGTTGGAATTAGTTGCGGGTTATAGTAAGTGTCGTATCGGCCTTCCATTCGGCATGCCGCTGACGCCTATTACGTCTTATGTAGTTACAAGCTCCACGGCTCTGCTCGTCCTATCTCCATGAAGTCGGATGTCATTCGCAAGCGCGCACGTCATGACGCTCGGCGTGCAGGCAATGGCCCGTCCGAGACGCCCTCGGCCAGCCCTGGCGCGAGTCGTCGCGCCTCGCCAACGATGGACGCCACGCCGACTTTGGCTCCAGACTCCACGACGCAGATGTACAACAACGTCAACGGCGACGAAATGGAGTATCGGACGTCAATGCAGTCGGAGCTCATGGGCGCGCTGGGCGGCAGCCAGAACGGGCCGTACTCCGGGCAGAACTACAACTTCAATTCCTATTCGGCGTTTCCGGGGCCCTACCACCCCGACTATCTGTCGCAGATGTACAACCCACCTGCGGACGCGCTGCCCTTCGCCTCCGGTGACCTCTCGGACGTGGACAACTCGGGTGGTGAGACGCGAACAAACAAGCGCCGCCGCTTGAGTAACGACTCGGCGTCAGAGCCTCCATCGTCTGCGGTCTCGTTCAGCTCGTACTCCGACTCGTTTACATCGGCGTCGTCATCTACCTCGCAGTCTCAGCGCTCGTCCATGGACTTCGCGTACAATCCGTATGGGTCATACGGTATACTGCGTGGCAACAGCATCAACAATGCCATGTGGCATCCACCTATGCTGCCGCCCGACAACACGAACTCGCCGCATTCATTCGTACATCCGCCGATGGTCGCGTCGGAGCAGTCACCAAACATGTTTTTGCATACGCAAGGACTCCACCACGACGACACGGAGTCTCTGTTCGCGACCTACCTGCACCCGCCTATGCTTCCTCCTGACGATTCGCCTTCGATGAATGGTCTGCAGCTCCACCCTCCCATGCTGCCGAACGAGTGGAAGGGCTCGAATCACACCGACTTCTACGACACGCCCATGGTGACTTTCTAACGATCCGGACGACACAACGCAGCATCCGCATTCCCACATTCGCGCTCAAGGACGTTCGCATGTAGTCAATGATTACTTTACAGTTCTCTTGCGTGCGCGTATGCGGGAATCGTCGTTGTCTGCGGACGGTGGCTGCGCATGCGTAATTGGTATTCGTCTCATTCCTCTTCCCCCTCGTCTTGCTTCTCCCGATGTTCCCCCATGTAGATGTCTCTTACGCTATCCGTGCTATTCGCATCCCGGTCCGAGCATCACAGTCTCTGCAGCATCGTCTCTGCTATCCACAACATTCTCTCCGTGTTCTTCCTCTCCGTTGTCTTCCGTTCCATTCTGTGCCTTTAGCTTAGCAGCTCTCACTCCCGTTATAGCCATATCTCGACCCGTCTCTTTCCTCTGCGGCAATATTCCTCTCCCTTGCCTTCCCTGTGTCATCGTTGACTCTCCCTCCGACAATCTGTTTCCATCTATCTATATTGCCTTTAGGGTGTGTATGACAAGGTAGCAGAGTTCTCGCGAAGGGCTTCGCGTATCAAGCCCCGAATAGATATTTATTCGGCGACTCTGACGTTGCAACTATACCCCAGTCCTACGTGCTTCTGTATTCATACGTAACCAATCTATGCTTTATGCCATATGTACCGAACTACCTCATTGTGCGCACGAGTCCGACGGCCCTCGAGAATGATCAACTTCAAATGCGTCTGGTACGGCAGGTAGGTTGAGCGGTTCGTCTTGTGTACATGGACGATCTCACCAATTCGTGCACGCGGTCATAATTCATCTCGGCGAATCTCATCCCGCTGTTGCGCTCAACGCTGCGCAGATCGTCCATACGTTGCTCGCCATACAGTGCTCGCGTGTCTGCGCGCATTGCATTGCCTCAGCCTGCGAGGAGCTCTCGTGACAGACGTACCTCATGCAGCCCGCCTAGCATGGGAGTTTGCGATGCACGCAACGACGAGGCTTGCGTCATGATGGCGCTGGGGAAGCCCGAAGCTGGTAGCAGTATCCCGGCTGTAGTAAGATTGCATAATTGCCCCGATGCCCAGAGGCCCATCAGTCCCACAATCGAAGGGATTTCGTTCAACGTGCGCGGCATGCGTCACGGCCGAAGTACTAGTGCGAACGCTGCCCATAATACCACCACGGAGATCGGCGCATCAGAATATTGCGAGCGAGCCATCCACTTTCGGGAATGGGGTACGTTCGCCGCACTTGATGTATCGTTGTACGTGTGATTTGCTCGCGACAACTTCCTAGACATCCCACTGTTGATTGAACTCCCATCAGCATCAGCGAGTAAGATAGCCTACGGGCGATGACACCTACATCCGTAGTCCATACAGGATGACGCGCCAACGTGCTATTACTGGCGTGAGGATCCTCGGCTGACGGTCGTGCGTCAGGACCCGATCCCCCTGTGATCAGCGCCCTCGTATCAGGCAGGACACGAACGGTCAGCGTGTATACTACCTCGAGGCACCGGGGCTCGGCGTGCTGGCCCGGCGGGGGAAGGAGGCAGAAAGAGGCAAGGGCGCACCGGAGGGGCGGGACCTCTATCATTGGGCGTGATGATGATATCAGAGCACCCTGGTACAGCATCCGGAATGGGTGCGATAGCTCGCCTCGCGGAAACGTTTCGTGCAGCGACATCCGGCAAAAAACACAGGGCGGATGACAGAAGGTGTGCAAGCGAAGCGAATCCCCGGTGCATGGTTCTCGTAGACTAACGTAGAAGGTGGGAGGGCTGGGATAGTCGATATGAAGACCCCATCAGATGATTTGTCCAGTTCCTGTCGGTTGTGGTCAGCATTCATTGTCGACATCGAGACGGTGTACTGACGGTCCCCAACGCACCCCTGATACGCTCCAAATCCCAGGTATACGAGCTCGGTGAGCGTATACGTTCGTAGGACGGAGCCTGCCCAGCCTGCCAAATGATGCGACTCTACGCGAGACCATGTGGACTCATCGTAAGAGTATGATTCCCACTGGCCGCTCAGAAGTACCCTCTAACTGCGCGACGACGACCGTCATGAACTAATATGACGTCAGAGCATCGGTGGCAGATTTCAGCATGGACTGCCTTCAAAGTGACTGTTCTGTACCATTCATAAATACCGAATGAGACGCTTCGAAGGGCGGAAGAGATAGGTGGACTCAATCCAGGGGAGTGCTATATGTCCCGTCTGATCTTTCCCTGTGATTCCTCTGTCAACCCAAATGTATATCGGAGTGAATAATGAGACATGGACCCACGCTTGAATTGCAGCGACTCAACAAGTTGTACATATATACCTTGCAATATCTAGCCGCGGCCGTGAGCACAGTGTCATAAGGCATGAGGGACACCCATAAGGTAGGTGTACAGACTATCGACCCCCTTCGCGATCGGCGGAAGGAAGTTGGCAAGAACGCACTAATGGTGGCGGCCATGATGAGTGCAGCGAAATGTCCGATATCGACCAATATCGACAACATTGCTCAGTGTCTTAGAATGCTGCTTGCCACGCCATGACCGGGTGTTCATGGTGTTGGACAGACACGAACGATGCGTCATCGAGAGTCCTCCAAGTGGTTATATATAACAATTTTCTGCAAGCTTCAACACACCCGCTACTGATTCCGTACTCGAGACCGCGAAGCGGCAGATAGCAGTGAATGATCATTTGCCGCATCCACTCCGAGGGTGTCAAGATAATGCAAGGAAAATATTGGACTGCGACGGAGGGCCGTCGGCAGTCGCGTTATCCATCAAAGGCACTACGTAGGTGAACATGTTGCTAGGTACTGACACGGAGCCCCTGAATCGAAGGAGGCGCACCATGCGCCTCCACCAGCTAGCGACTGGCTCATGCCGACTAGTATCTCGGCATGACCGTACGTACCTTTGCATTTGAATTCACAGTAATGCACGCCAATGTAGCTAGGAGCTCGAGGCTATATTTTGAAACCCCGACGATTGACCTGCGTAGAGCAATTAGCACTGATCATTCAACAAACGGTGACCACAATTCAATGCAATGGAAATAAATCAGAGCAATACAATATCGACATGCACATAGTATGTGATTCAGACAGGGATAACTGAATGCAATTAGACTCATCATACGCAAACACCGGCGTAAGGACGATTTGGAAAATGTACTCACCAACGTCGTCGCCTGATTGGGCATGTGGGGTCGCATCCACGGATCACATCATGTCTTCGCCCTCGAGGCTACTTCTAACATTTCTGTCAACTGCACCGTAAGCATTTTCAGCTGACAGGATGTTTCAGATAGTAAGACGATTGTGAAGGGACACCAGAGTAGACATTTGTTGATTCGGACGCAAGGTTCAAACGTTCAAAGTTTACAATGCCGGCAGTTTAGGGCAAGCTTCCACACCCCATGGCTGAGATTCACCCGATATTCACATCCCTGATATACACTTCCATCCTTGCTCTCGATACGATCTATCACGACAATGATACAGACTCGGTGTTCGCTACGGACTAGTTGCTGCGGGTACTATATAACTTTCGAACGGAAAGTAGACCCAATAAACCAGTCGCTCAACTTTGATCCCGCCAATTGAATTCGAACTATGCTATACCAACGGAATGATTCTGCATGACCGCTATCACAGCTATCGAAAACGATTCGGATCAGGGCTATCACGACGCCTGTGCCCATGCCGTACGCTGCCCCCACATGCACCGGGATTGATCCCCTTGGCCTATCATGCATGACCTTTGAAATAAGCATATTTATATCGCCGTATGCGAACTCGTCGGCGGTCCGTCGCACGGTGCGGTCTTCCAGCTCCTTCACGCAACATGACTCGTCTTGGGTTCGCCGTTGTGGTCGCCTCGATGGGCGGCGCGTTGGCGCAGACATGGTACGTGTATAGCAAGGTGTTGCGCAGGAGATGCCTCACGTCAGTCGCTCCCACGCAGGTGTGGCAAGAACTATATGGAGGGCTCGCCAATCGTGCCGCCAGGCGGGCAGTTTCCCATACCAGCGACGTCGTCCTCGCCGCTGCTAGCATTCCGCTGCGCGCCTGCCATCAAGCCATACTTGCCAGAGGATGCGCTTACGCCTACGGCGATCCTCATTGACACGCCCATCGTCTACTCCGAGATCGCAGGCACAGCTCCTGTGGGTATTCCGGAAGAGGGCCCACTGGGTGTGCTCTCTGTAAGCATTGAGTCGGAAGGCAAGCTACTCTCCACGGGCATTGTTCCTCTGAACGCGACGAAGTTTGAGCTGCCGTTCTCCCTCCTCGCGCTCGAGCCGAAGAAGGGGACATATGATGTGACGTGCTCTGCGACCTATGCGACGCTGAGCGGAGTGGAGACGTTCACCGCGTCGGCGGAACTGGCGTATGCGCCCTCACCCACGGACGGCAGCTCCGTTGTAAAATTGGATGCGCGTACGGGTGCGTTACTCGCTAAACCTGCGACGGGCAAGGGTGGTGCATACGAGACTGTGATGCCTGTTGGATTCTATACTGCGTTCGCCGACTATCTCGCAGCGAACCTATCCACGATCAACGAAGCAAAGGAGAAAGGGTGAGTCGACCGGTCGAAGGTATGTGTGCCTGTATTGACATGTTGTTAGTTATACTATTGTGCGTGCGGCGGATGCCGTGGATGGCAGCCTCCATCTGACCTCGGAGTAGATCCACCCCATTCCTGTATATGACAACCTTACGCAGCTGCAAGAAGTTATCACGCGCATGGAAGAAGTCGGTATGTACCTGATGTACGACATGCGATGGTAGGTGTGCCACGATATGCCCCCTTCCTATACTCAACGCGTCGCAGGACATATATGAACGACACCTCGGTTACGGAGCAGGTAAACTTGGTGAAGAACAGCCCTGCACTACTGCTGTGGTACACAGGCGATGAGCCGGACGGCACGTCCGATCCGCTGAATGCGACCGCCCACACGTACGACCTCATCTACGAGCTCGATGGGTACCATCCTGTGTCGCTGTGCCTCAACTGCTACGACTATTACTGGAGCAACTACACGGCCGGGGCGGACATCGTGCTGCAGGATACGTACATGATCTCGAACAACGTCACGTTCTCCGTTGAGTGGGTCAGTGTATTTAGGACCATTTGTGATGGCAATGAGTTGACACAACAGGACAACAGCACACACCATGTACCGTAGACTATGGCTGCTGCGGATGTGACGACTGCAAGGGTGTCTTTGAGGACATCAGTGATCGCATGGATCTGTTCGCCTACCGCCTGTGGGTCAACGGCTGGGACAGGACGAAGGCAGTATGGACGGTGCCTCAGGGCTTCGGTGGGGCTGAGTAAGTGCTGCCATGCTGGATATAGTAGGAGATCATCTGAAGCGACTTCAAAAGGTACTGGCCGCGCACGCCCACGGGACAGGAATTCGTCGTGCAAAGTGTGCTCGGCATCAACCACGGTGGCATGGGTGAGTCTGATTCAGTCCCTCGCAATCTGCGTGTATTCTAACACGGCGCAGGCGTTGTATCCTGGGATGCACCGACCACGGACGACATCTGGGAGTACGGGTCGATGCTCGCGCAGTCGTCGTCGACGCTCAAAGAGTACATTATGAGCAGCGCCGCGACATTCCAGCACGTATTCTCCAACCAGATCGATATCGGACTGTGGACCGTCGGCGAGAAGACGCTCGTGCTCGCGACGAATCTGAACTATGCAAACGAGACGTTCGACCTTGCGACGGTGCCCGGGCTGAAGACGGCGCCGGTGGTGGAGGTGCTTAACAGCGGCGCGACACTGGAGGGGAACGTGATCACGTTCACGTCGGTAGGGACTGGTGGATTCATCTTGGGTTAAAATCTTGGACGCGCATAGTTTGGTAATGTATATTTGACAATCGGCAGATATGCACGAACATTGGTATAGCGAACCTCTCTGTTCTCAATGGATCAAAATTGCAGTTCTGGAGCAGCGCAATGGCAATGTGGGAAAGATGTTTGTTGGTTCCGATATCCATGTCGGATCTCTGTGAACAGCTGAGTTGAATTTTGTTGTATCGGAGAAGATGCTTAGAGCGCGTCCAAAAGCAAACATCACACCGGGCGGCTAACGGCTCACGCCGGGCTGACGTCTCCCATCACAGCTCGGTGTCATTTTCGCTGCCCCGCACCGTGCTCCTTTGATACTAGCGCTATGGTTCAGACTCGCTCTCAGACCTTGCAAAACGGCGAGAGCGGCAACTCGGAAGCCTAGAATCAGACAACTTCGCAATGTCAGGAGGCTTTAAGATCCACAGGAGCCCGGTGGACCACGGTAAAAGAAGACAAACTTGTCGAAGTTCTCAGCCAGCTTCTGCTCCCTCACCTTCTCCAGTTCCATCCTCTCGTCCATGCTCTGCCATCACTACATACTCACAGTCTCTTGCACCTTCTGACTCAATCTCTCTGGCTGGTCGGAAGCACAAAGCCAATTCTCCCATCTCGCATGCTTCTAAAAAACGCTACAGAGATGATCGGCTCCCTTGTCGGCTGGACGAACTAACTCAAACTATTCTTGCTATGATAAATCTACGAGTTAATCCTGGGCCATCAACACCTGCTACCTTGCCAGATGAATTTGACGAGGCAGCAGCAACGGTGGAGGCTGAGAAATGGCTTACCCCTTTACAAATCGTGATTGTTTTGGAATTTCTTTGGAAAAAGCAAAATGAACTTAAGAATTTTCTTTTGTTACCTGGATCTACTTTACGTCGTGCTTGGCTTCGTGATACTCTGTTTAATCATGATCATGGCGAAAGGTTTTCTGATATTAGCCCGGATGGCTGGAAGGATGACGATGATGCTAGACTTGATAGAATAAATCTGGAGTCTCAAATGGCCATGTAGCTACTATATGTTCATTTCTTGTACTTGATTTCATATTCTGCTTTTGAGACCAGCCACTGAGAACTTGGATAGTCTTTCTGAGATTGGACTAAGATCACCTCCCGAGCGGCTATTGTCCAACTTGTGCTACTCCGAGCCAGCGTCCATCTAGATTTACAATCTCCGCGACCCGAAACCTGCTGCCAGTGCACAGCGGCTGCGCTCGACTGCGTGTTCGACCAAATCCACAAAACGCATGTTTGGCGTGGAGTTAGAGCTTTGACCGTTACATCCATCGGTGGCAAGCATGTCAGGGAGCACAGTGGCGCTCGAGACAGCGCTCTTGACTGGATCAAGGTTGCTTACCTTCTACGCCTGCAGTAGAAAATATGGCTAACAATCTGCATATATGCTAGATTATGTCTCTTCTTTGCGTGCAGAAAGTACCTGCTACGTAATCTCTATCACGATCTCCAGGACCTCTCAGCGCACTCGTCAAACGACACCGGAATCCCACTGGATGACACAGGCGTTGAGCTCGATACACTGCCGACGTCCACAACGACTCCGTCGACGAGACGTGATGCAGTAGTAGTAGCAAAACGGCCGTTCCATTCAACAATCTCAAGGGCTATGTTCTCTTTGTGCTTCTCAGAGAGCTGCACCATGTTTCTGCTCCTAATGTGCCAAGCAATAGATATATTCCACGTCCGGTTCGCGTAAACCTTCAAACGGATCGCGGGCGAAGGCATTGACCACTCATTTCAGCGCACGACTTCTCAACTGGAATATCTCGCTATCCCTGCTATTAGCAGCCATCTTAGCTCTGATACCGTTGTCATATAGCCTCGTCTTGAGTGACAGTTCATCCAGAGGACCTGGTAAGCCAGCCTTATTTTGCGTACCGATACACGAGACTAACCTTGCATAGGAATGCATATGCGACAACGTCCATCCGCCCTGCGCGTATGCCTCAATATGGTACCCGTCGGCTTGTTCCTATTTTTCCTATCATATATTCCCCTGCCATCCGCACTACCATCGGCCAATATCGTAGTAACAGCTCTGTCGCGCCTGACCGTGTTGGGGACAATTATTTTGGGCGCCCTGTCTGGTTTCGGTGCTATCAATACGGCGTGGACTTTTTTCCCCGTGTTCTACGGTACCAATAAGTCGTCGACACTTCCTTATTCGATGTACCTCCCAGACTAATGCGCCGTGATTTTGTAGACCATTCCCCACGGAAGAAGACGTACGGATAGCAGACGACGGACTTCGCCGGATACAACATGATCTTTTACAGCGCCGCGCGGACGTGCAGAAGCTAGAAGCCGCTCAGGTATGCTATTTCTCCCGTCAGGACGCACAGTCGTCGACTCGTACTCCCCAGCAACCCGACCCGGATGCCAGCTGGTTCTCCAAGATGATGCCCAGCTTCAGTGGAGACCCTCGTAAGTCCTTGCTTCCGCTGACGCGCATATAACTCGACGTCATCCATCCTACCACAGAGCTCTCCTCGGTGCGGCAGGAACTCAGCGGACTCGAAGCGCTTGAGTACCAAATGTCCCGCAACCTCGAGCAACTCAAGCAGCGTCAGGCAGACGCCAAGTTCGCGCGGACGCTCGCCGGCAAGGCGTTCAACTGGGGCGGCCGCCTCTTCGCCCTATATTGCGCATACCGCATCATCAACGTGCGTTGTTCACGTTCCCCCAGCCTTGAACGATCTCTCAAAAGTGCTGACAGTCCATCCTGAATCTCCTGCTTCCCTCGCGCCGGTCGTCAGACCCAGAAGAGGCGGCCAAGGCAGGCGCGGACATGATCAGCATGGGGCTCGCGTACCTCGTTGGGCTCCTCCCGTCCGTGCACATCCCACCGGAAGACGTAGCTGTCATCTCTCGGCAGATCAGCCTCGCGTTGGTCGGCGTGATCATCCTGAGCAGTTTGCGCCTTGTGCTACGCGGCGTGGCGAGAGTAAGTGCACCGCGTGTTGTAGTCAGCCTTTGCTCAGCTGTGTCTGCGAGCATAGGTCCTGCGTGTGACGAGTCGTAATTTGGGCGCGTCGCTCATGCTGCTTATCCTCGCGCAGCTGATGGTAAGTTTCCGCTATCATCTGACTGCTGACGTTGTTCACCTGTGGTATAGGGTATCTACCTGCTGTCGACGCTTGTTCAGCTGCGCACATCGTTCCCGCCACCACCAGTGCGACCAGACACAGGCGCAAACGAGGACTCAGTGAACCTATTCTCAACATTGCCTGAGTATCAACTATTCGGCGCGCTGTTCGATGGCTCATTCTTAATTGCGGCTGGCGCAAGCGCTCTCGTGCGGTGGTTCAGCGATAGGATCAACAGACTGAGTGAAGAATAGACATCGATGTATGATACACTTTTATATTCTTTTTGCATTGTGATCTACTGCAACAGCACAACACGTCCCCCGATGATGGTAGCACAACAAAGACAGCACAGAATGTAGGCAAACCAGAATCAGACAGAAAATGCAGGAAAAAAAGTCTACTTGAACTGTGCGAGGATCATTCATCAGCACCGTCATTGATCAATAGTAGAGCGATGCGAGCTTACGTTCTTGCCATCCACCCACTTCTTGCCGTCGATCTCAAGATCCCAGGCGAGCGCAGCCTCGAAGAACGCCTTCTGTTCGGCGTTGCTCAGGTCGAGCTTTACGTACTCATACGACTCCCAGTCAGGCGCGACGTCGACAACGCCCTTGACGTCCTGCCCGCGTAGGATGAGGGCACCACTGATGATCGAGTCGTTGGTCTGCCCGAGAACACCGACCGAACCGAACAGGTATTTGCGAGATGCCTCCAGACGGTTGAAGAAACCACCAATCTGGTTTGACGACATGAATGTCTGCGTGAGCTCGTTGTTGTACTTGAAGTCCACGCGCCACGCGGAGAAGCCCTCCGCGTCGAAGCTGCGCGTTCGCCATTAGCGTGCTAGATCAATAAATACACATTGCATAGAACGCACTGCTCGTAGAACCACTCAAGCGCTCCGCCAGCGCCACGCGTCTCCTTGTTGGAGTACGCGCGCTTCCAGTCCTCCAAGTTGAAGGTAGACTTGGGCAATGAGTCAAGCGGGTTCTTCGCCTTGGGCTCCTCCGGCACGAGGATGTCGTCCTCCTCGTCGTCCACCTCCTTTGCCTTGGGTTTCTTCTCAGCCTTAGGTGCGGGTGCTGCTGCGGGCTTTGCTGCGGGCTTGGGCTCCTTCTTCTCCTTCGCGGGGGGAGTGTACTGCCGCGCCTTCTCGCAGAACTCGGTCTCGCCGAAGACTGCCTTCAACGACGGGTGGTTGACGATGGTCTCGTAGTGTCGCAGGAGGTTGGGGAGTTTCGCGCGCAAGGGCGCGTCGATCACGAACGAGCACTGGCGCTGGACAACGGACGCAAGCGTAATGTCAGCGACGGTGATGCGCTCCGTTGCGAGGAACGTCCGCGTCGCCAGGTGCTTCTCCACGGTATTGAGTGCACGCTCCAGGCGCTCAACCATGGTGGTGTGAACCTACGCAAGATATCAGATGACCCTTGTTGTACGCTCGGCCTGATGACATACTGGCTTGGTGTAGGGTGTGATCGCGCCAATGAGAAGCTGGAAAATGATGCGCCCAGGCGCATTGAGCTCGCTGTCGGTAAAGGCGGACCACTGGTCAACCAGAGCAGCCTCCTTGATGTTGGAGCCTAAGAGAGTAGTGTTGGGGGCTAGCGAAGCAACTGAGAAAGCAGTGTCAATGAAGTTCGCGCTCAAGCGGCTAATGAAGCAAAATGGTGAAAAATCAGATCAATGAATGGATGCTCGACACGGCCTCCAAGAGAGGTTAAGACAGGGATAACTGATGTGATATATTCTCGTCCTGTAAAACCAGCACGTCCGGACGTCGGATACTCACTGTAACGGGCGATGGCCTGCGTCTCGAACAGCTTGAAGCCATCCGTAGTCTCTAACGCGGGAATCTTGCCGTGGGGGAACTTGGCGAGGAACGCAGGGGTTTTGTTCGTTTCGAAGTGCACGTATGTTTCGGGCAGGTCGATGGAGAGGCCGGCGAACGCTACGATCGCACGGATCTGTGGTTTATGTTCATATTGGCTAGCACGAGATTGAAAATCGAAGCGAGAGCTCGCACCCTGCGTCCGTAATCCTGCTGGGGAATTGTCCAAAGGGTGCCAACGGAGGTCATTTTGCAAGGAGATGAGGGACAAGGATTAAAGTGAAGATGTCTTTAACGATAACATGAAAAATGGAGTCAGTCCATCTCCACGTGCATCGCATCGCTTTAGGGCAGGGCGTTTGGCACTCGAGCCGCACATACATCTGATGCACACCACAACTTGCGTAAGGATCCATGGTTGTCGGAGACCTACGATGTCTTCCATTTTGTGTGGAAAGTCATACCAGAAAGCGCATCCCGGCCTGAATGCTGCATCGTCCGTTGACGTCACGTGCATCGTGCATCGTGCGCAATTCGGTTTGCAAAGAGACACCCCGATTGACCAGAGAGATTTGCAAGCCATTAGCTGCGAGGAATACACGGACGACGCATCGCCTTGAGAAAGACAGGGGAGTGTCGACTTGGAAGTTCGATCCTCAGCGCCATCTGGCTATATCAGGTAGAAGTCTCTCCCAAAAAGGCAAAATGCGACAATCTCGGTACGGGCGCGAGCGTATCCAGGCAATCTTGGGCCACATTGCCGACGACAGATCAGCAGCAACTTAAGTCGGTGAGCCCATGCTGGCTTGCGCCCTGGACGTACACGCTACAGCATAAATGAAGTGAGCATGATTTCAACAGTCCAAACACATCGCACGCCAACCACGTCATAGTCGATTCGTGACCACAATAATTAGCGTGTAGACAGAGGTGATGGCTACTCGTGCACGCATCTTCCTGCTCATTCACGCGCACCGTCTTTTCTGTATGAGTCCGACGCCAAACTGCAAAGCGATGTCAGACCTGAACATTGTATCTGGCGGGTCCCCAAACACAAGAAGCATTGTTGGCTCGTAGCTATCTGCCTGAGGTAGAACGTGTTTGCACGGTCCAGTTCTGTCGGACTTATCCTGTTTCAGAGACACAACACGGCAAATACGAGCCCCGGTAACATCGCGTTGGTAGAATTATTCAGTATACCAATACGAACCGTACAAAAGCGCCCTCGCATCACAGAGGGTCGGTGAAGGTACTCACTGCATCTTACCTATACAACTACCAATTGCCAAGAGTACTAGCTCTCATGCACCGTAGCGGGGAGACCTTCCAGCGTACTCAGATCATAGTGGCGCAAGAAACCCAGGGACCCTCAAGCTTGATGCAGAATCACGTAAGATAGAGTTCAATGATGTTTCACATTGGGAATGAAATGGGTGGGCTTGACATTATACACTGGACCTTCGCTACTTGCACCATGCGTCTCGGAGCCACTAGCAGATGAATTTATTATGGCACCCGTCTAGATACCGTTGTACGTACCTCCCTGTCATGGACAGCTACCGGCGAGTCCAACGCTGATAAGCTGTCAGTACACGACCGCTCAATGAACGAACGCGCGAGGCTATGCATAGCAATCAAAGCATCACAAATTCGACATCAGCAATGTGTAATTCAGATGGGAATGACTGAACTGGGCTCATCATATGGAAACAGAGTATCAAAGTGGAGGCGAGCATAGGCATGGCTAATACTCAGTCACGAGTCACATTCGAATGCAAGGAGAAGGGCCCCTGATTATCGTGATCACATCTCAGTCGTTGCAAATGCCTATACACCTAGCCTTGGGATGTGCCGTAACAATGTGCACAGTCCGAATGTATGCGCATGAGGTAACATGCAAGTGACACTCGTCCGAATTGTGGAAGTCAAATGGTCTGCTTTAGGGCAAGCCCTTATCAGACAACATAACGGCTTGATATAAGGTTGTGCTTTGACTTATTACGTTTCCACCACTCATGCTTCCTTCCGATTTCGCTTTTGTGTGGCCTAGTCCAGTCAATGCTAGATCACATAAATGAGCGTATTGAACGCAGCTTCATATATCTGAATCAGCAAGTTGTTGCGTGAGATGAATATCGTTGCATACAACCAGCCAGCACGCAGGGCAGACACTAGAATGCCACGGTGAGGGCGCGATCCTGGGCCATTGCTGTCACCCAACCAGACATCGAAGGTGCTGCTCGGCTTCAGGGTCATCACGACGCCTGAGACCATGCTGCACCATTCGACAAGCCTCGGGTCTTGTTTCCCCGATTCAAATCCTCATTTCCTTTTTCTGAAACCTCAAGTTGTGTATATATGTCCTACCATATGGGGTCCATAATGAGGTAGCCTGGTGTACGATATGCTTCGTCTTGGGCTCATCGCTGTATTCGCCTCAGCGGGGGCCGCGTTGGCGCAGACATGGTATGCCCATAGCGTAAATTATTTCTAAACGGACGGCCTGACATTGATCTACAGGTGCGGCAAGAACTACATGGAAGGCTCGCCAATCGTGCCGCCAGGTGGGCAGTTCCCCATACCCGCGACGTCGTTCTCGCCACTGCTAGCATTCCGCTGCGCGCCTGTCATCAAGCCATACTTGCCAGAAGACGCGTTCACGTCCGCAGCGATCCTCATTGACACACCCATCGTCTACTCCGAGATCGCGGGCACAGCTCCCGTGGGCATTCCGGAAGAGGGCCCACTGGGTGTGCTCTCTGTGATCATTGAGGCGGAAGGCAAGCGGCTTTCTACAGGCATTGTCCCACTGAACGTGACGAAATATGAGCTGTCCTTCTCCCTCCTCGAGCTTGCGCCGAAGAAGGGGATATATGATGTGACGTGCTCTGCGACATATGCAGCACACAATGGGCTGGAGACATTCACCGCGTCAACGGAACTGGCGTATGTGCCCTCGCCCACGGACGGCAGCTCTGTCGTAAAGATGGACGCGCGTACGGGTGCGCTGCTCGCGAAGCCTGCTACGGGCAATGGCGGCGACTATGAGACAGTCCTGCCGGTCGGATTCTTCACGGGCTTTACTAACTACATCGCCGCGAACCTGTCTCTGATCAACGAGGCACAAGAGAAAGGGTGAGCAAAGAGTCGAGCCGTTCTGTGCTCCCTCCCCTCTGACCGTTGTCCTAGATTCAACATCGTGCGTGAGGTACCCGACGGCGCTTGCTGAGCGCGGCACTGACATGACAGACCAGATACACCCGATCCCGACGTTCGGAAATCTGACGCAGCTGCAGGAAGTCATCGCGCGCATAGAGGAAGTAGGCATGTATCTAATGTATGACATGCGATGGTGAGTGCGCTGGGACTCGCTCAAGTTCACGCGCCTGACGCGCCGTAGGGCGTACATGAACGACACCGAACTTACGGCGCAGGTAAACTTGGTGAAGAACAGCCCCGCGCTGCTCCTGTGGTACACGGGCGACGAGCCAGACGGCTCATCCGACCCGCTGGACGCGGCCGCCCACGCGTACGACCTCATCTACGAGCTCGACGGGTACCACCCCGTGTCGCTGTGCCTGAACTGCTACGACTATTACTGGAGCAACTACACGGCCGGCGCAGACATCGTGATGCAGGACACGTACATGATCTCGAACAACGCCACGTTCTCCAGCGAATGGGTGAGTGATCCTGCCATGCTTTGCGGGACCAACACGGCGAATGATCGTGAGTTTAGCACACGCCGTGCACGCCGGACTTCGGCGATTGCGGCTGCGACGACTGCAAGGGTGTGTTTGAGGACATCAGCGAGCGCATGGACCACTTCGCGTATAGGCTGTGGGTGAACGGGTGGGACAGATCCAAGACCGTCTGGGCCGTCCCTCAAGCATTCGGTGATGAAGAGTGAGTTGTCGTGTCATCATGCATATCGAAGCGGCAAGCTCAGCATGGGATGCAAGATATTGGACGGGGTGGCCTACCGGACCGGAGTTTGTGTTGCAGAGCGCGCTCGCCATCAACCACGGCGGCACAGGTAAGGTGGTCGCCCGCCGCTTTCCCGTGGCGGGTGCTGACTTTGTTCGTCGTCCTCAGGTGTCATCGCCTGGGCCGCACCGACCACGGACGACATCTGGGAGTACGCATCGGTGCTCGCGCAGTCCTCTGCGACGTTGAAAGAGTATATTCTGAATGATGCTGCGGTGTTCCAGCACGTATTTTCCAACCAGATCGATATCGGCTTGTGGACTGTCGGCGAGAAGACTCTCGTGCTTGCGACGAACCTGAATTATGCAAATGAGATGTTCGACCTTGCGACGGTGCCCGGGCTGAAGACAGCGCCGGTGGTGGAGGTGCTACACAGTGGGGCGACGCTGGAGGGGAGCGTGATCACGTTCACGTCGGTAGGGACTGGCAGTTTCATTTTCGGCTGAATAAACGTGGTATCTCTATTACTGCCAGCCAAAGTGCGGTCAAGCATGGGGAAGTATGGGCAACAAACCACCCACTTATCTCAAGTTTGTAGGCAGATCGCTCCTTACATGAAAGGCTGTGCATCATTGTCTGTACATCTTCTTCACCAGCAGACAACTTGACGAACGAAGGAATGAGGACTTTTTAGCCTGATAGAGAATGGTGCGACACGGGAGACAACCTGCGGCACATCCTTGACATGTATGCTAGACAACCCAGTATCAACCAACAGACTTGGACGAGATTGGTCCACCCTGGTGCAGTAAAGGAATTCATTTTACATTACATAATTGTTGACATTCCTAGAAGCAGCATTGTGTCGAGTATGTCGTGGTGGGACACCAGGGTGTTCTTGTGGTACAGGTCCAGGTGGCTGAAGTAGCAAATGACCTGCTCCAACCAGGTTGTGAACCAGCCTTCTCGGCGCCGGGCCACTCAACCGTGGAGAAACATTGCCCCCTAACCTGACCTCGTCGGTCACGTCAAACAGAGCCATATCATCGATGTAATGCATTTTCAGCCCTACGATATCAATCGCTCGATCAGCGGGTAAAACATAGTCAGAATAAATCAGTACTCCTTACCTTTGATTGTCGTCGGTAACTTGTCAAGGGGGAGGATGATCACAAGACGAAGCATTGTCAGGAATGTGAATAGAGCCGTGATATTGTCTTGGCGTTGGTCAGAATACTGGTGGTGTACAAAGCCATTGGCTCGCAACACTTTGAGCAATTCGCGGTAGGTATTTGCTGTAAATCGTTGTCATCGAATGAACAAGGATGGTGGCCTGTGAATGAGCATGGAGAAATAGCACATACAGCGGTGCGACTGCCATTCATAAGGAACAGGATCCTCCGAGGGATGTGTGTAAACATCATATGAGATACCCCAAGTGCCCACCGGCTGTGCCATAAGCCTGGGCAACTGGCCGAAAAGCCATTGCTGGTTGATATACGCCATACCAACTTTATGAAAGGGATAAGACTGGAGGAGGTAGTGCGAGATACACTGACGTGTCGCACTTTTGCCCGTCACATTGTAACGCATTAGACGGTGTCACAATGCTCCAATCTAAAGGTTGCTCTTGTTCCCGCACGAGAGACCCCCTTAGGCTCTGCGTATATTTAGCGAAATACTTCGGCATTTGAGAGGCTATTTTCCACTAGGGATTAGCGAGCGCAAAGTGTAGCAAGGCATGGGGGTTAAGCCTCGAGGGACTTGTCTCAACTTTTGTCACAAGGGTGCATCCGGAGACTCAATGAGTGCTGGAGACATTTGAAGCCCAAGTCATTCAATATTTGTTCTATACTATTAGCCGATATAACGAGATCTTCGGCCTACTCATGATGAAATCAAGTATCGTATCCGCAGTGTACATGGTAGCATCTCATGCCAGAGCCACCATTAAGTCAATAGACACTTGCCTCCTTGGCCTGCGCACATCATTGCGAAAACTGTAGTCAGCTTGCATCAGCACGAGTTGTAAGACCTCACGCGTGTATGCGACCTTCAGTCACTCATTTTTCAGGCTTAACGTACTGCTCCGCCCCGCCATACGCATGGTCTTCGCAATTGACAGGGCGTATGACAATGATATCTGCTGCGTTGCTGATCATTACGCCAAGATTGCTGCTTATGGGTGAGTCGACCTTGACCTTTGATCATACTAGTCTGTGTACTACATTGCCACATCATCCGGGGTGCACATCGCTTCAGCTGATCTCAGAGCGTTCAGCACATCGTGCTATTTTGATGATGAAGACCGATATGCAGTGTTATATCCGACAGGCTCTTACAGACCTCGACGGGGTTATGCTCACGATGACGATGTACTAGGATAGACAGCAATACCCGCTCAAAGTAAATTAATGGCGTGAAGGTGTGTACACACCGGCACCGTCCCAACTATGCTCGGACCATTGATCGACTTTAGCGACTATGCAGTTGCAAATCTCGGTCGCGTACATGAGGTACTATATATGTTAAGTCAGTCGGGCGGTCCTTCCTAAGTTCCTGTCGCGGCGTCGCGGCGGCGAACGCTGGAACGTTCTAGCACATGCCCTATTAGCGACT
>NW_020169845.1:62871-65928 GCF_002117355.1 Postia placenta MAD-698-R-SB12 | reverse complement strand
TCTGTGTACTACATTGCCACATCATCCGGGGTGCACATCGCTTCAGCTGATCTCAGAGCGTTCAGCACATCGTGCTATTTTGATGATGAAGACCGATATGCAGTGTTATATCCGACAGGCTCTTACAGACCTCGACGGGGTTATGCTCACGATGACGATGTACTAGGATAGACAGCAATACCCGCTCAAAGTAAATTAATGGCGTGAAGGTGTGTACACACCGGCACCGTCCCAACTATGCTCGGACCATTGATCGACTTTAGCGACTATGCAGTTGCAAATCTCGGTCGCGTACATGAGGTACTATATATGTTAAGTCAGTCGGGCGGTCCTTCCTAAGTTCCTGTCGCGGCGTCGCGGCGGCGAACGCTGGAACGTTCTAGCACATGCCCTATTAGCGACTGGGCTAGCGGCGCATGATGGGCGGGGGACGTTGTCTCGACATCGCGCGCTCCATATATGGGCGCTGCCGACGTTTCTATAAGCGTCTCCACCGCCAGGCTCGTCCTCGAATTGCCCCGAATATCCACCCCTCACTGTATATTACTCCTGTCCACATTACTCAAGGGTGCACCCACGACACACACATCCGCCTACTGTTTACCTGCCACCCATAACATCCTTCGACGACTGCGACATGTTCGGTTATAACCCGTACGGAGACTACTCTCATCCATACGCGTATTCGCGCGCTGCGCCTGTATACTCACACGATCAAGACCACTTGCAGGCCCTCGCTGATGAGCGCGCGGCGCGCGAGCAATACTTCACCGCCCGTCGCGCACAGGCCCGCGCGCGTGCTGCCCGCGCGCGCGCCGCGCGCCAGGCCTACGCGCCGTACAACTCATACAACTCTGACGACGACGACGGCACACTCGAGGACAATGACTCCTACGACGGTGCGTACAGCGCCTCTCCGTATGGCAGCTACGGATACGGTATGTCGCCCGCCGCCCGCCGGCGGAGAGTCATGGCGGAACAGCAAAGGAGGCGCGAGCAGCTGGAGAGGGAGCAAGAGCGCTTAAGACTGGAGGAGGAACGGAGGAGGCTCGCGCAGGAGAGGCGGGCTATGGAGGAAGAGCGGATGCGGCAGCTCTTCGCCGACGAGCAGAGGCGGCGAGACGAAGAAGAGCTGTATCGTCAGCGGGCGCACCAATATGATCCTTTCCTGCGCGGCTTCGGCTGGCTGCCTGGGGACGGGGACTTGGTAAGCCAATATATTATCCCTGCGTATGCTTGATCAGTAGACTAAGACCGTGCGTAGAACACTCGCACTACGCGGACACCGTTGCGTTCACAGACCGTCGCACCGTCGAATAGGCGACAACCGACATACAACCCCTTGCACGCCATGCATACTCATCTGAACCCTGCCGGTGCTGGCACAAGATCGTCTTCTGTCCCAGCGCACCAACCACCCAGCCCCGTCTCGCCGCACGCAGGCACGTCCCCGCGGCACACCATCGCCATCCGCACGCCTTCGCCGAAAGAGAGGACGAATTCCCCGCCCAATTCGCCCGCGCCTCAGCACGTGCAGCAGTACACGCCGGAGCAGGATGCCGCTGCGCGCAAGATCCAGGAGACGTACCGCGCGCATGCCGCACGCGCCAACGCGCTCCGCACCATCGCCGGCCTCCGCACGCGCTTCGCCGGCCTGCGCTCAAACTTCGTCTTCCCCGCCGCGCTTGATTTCGTCGTGCCCGGTGGCGGGCAGATCGCGGTCCGCGCGGGCGCGGAGGTATTAGCGAGCGCAACGCAAGCCAGCCCGGTCGCAGATGACGCCGCGGAGCCGACGCGCCCGGACGCAGATGACGCCGCGGAGCCGACGCGCCCGGACCTTGCGTACACGCCGGGCAACGCGCCGCTGCACGCCTATCTCGAGGAGCTCAGTCGGCTGCTGACCGCACTGGATGCCGTGGAGAGCCGTGGCGTGGCGGAGGTCAAGGGCCGGCGGAGGGCCCTTGTGAGGGAGGTGGAGGGCAAGGCGGAGAGTGTGGAGAGGAGGGTGAGGGCGGTTTGGGCGGCGTGGGTGGAAAAGACGAAGGCCTCTGCTGAGCCTTCTGGCTCTCAGTCACCAGCCGACCTCGATACGGCGCATCGAATCGGCACAGCGGCCGAAGCACATACAGCTCTCGACGCGCAGCCACAAACTTCAGCAGAGACGTCGATGGAGGTCGAGCGAACATCGCCAGCGCAGCCCCAGTCGGACTGCTCTCCCGAAAGTCCAGATACGGCCATAGTGGAAGAAGTCGAAGACAAGGACGCTGAACCTCCCATGAGCGCCGAGCCTCACACGCAGTTGTTCGATGATAGCGAGCGGATGGATGAGGCCCCTGACGAGACAACTATCGAGGTGATCGAAGCAGAGCCCGAACCCCCAGAGGACGAGGATGAGATAAAAGCCGATCTCCTCGAGGACGGCGAGAAGATGCAGGTCGAGCCCGCCACAGTGGAGGCAGATTTCACCTTTGAGCGCTTGCCGGCCCCGGACAAAGATATTCCATTCACACCTGCCCTGCCAAATTCTGCGCCTTCGCTCGAAGAAGCACCTCCCACACCAGAAATCGACGTCGTGGACGAGTCCGCTCCGGCGGTATTAGCGACCCTGCCTCAGACTCGGACTGATGACGAGACCTGCCCGCCGCCGCCCGACGCTGACATACCAGATGCGCCTTCCGAGGACCGGGAGCCCGATGTCCTCAGAGGGGAACATCATCCAGCTAGATCGCCGTCAGACGTGTCGGGTACCTCTCAGTCTTGCCCGACTGCGGATGTAGACGCCTCCCCAGACGCCGCCGTCCATTTCCACCCGATGATCTCAGGATTCGTCGAACCTGCGCATCACAGCTCGGGCTCGGGCAAGCCGCCAGCGCCTGCAGATGACCCGGATGTGGCGGCGGTATTCGCGCACATTGAGCGGCGCACGCCGGAGCAGACGCGCCTATGGATGGAGCGGACGCAGACGCAGACGCACCAGGAATGCCCGCTGACAATCCCGAGGATTGATCCTCCCGGCCGGTGTAGAGCCTAGCGCAGACATGGAGGACGAGCCTGTCT
>NW_020169845.1:51828-62851 GCF_002117355.1 Postia placenta MAD-698-R-SB12 | reverse complement strand
AGAACAATGATGATAACGGACACATAACGTGATGGGCGTAGCAGTAGGATACGCAGTTCCCTGATCACAAAGTCGCCTGGACTTGAGAGTATCGAAGGAGGTATCCAACTTCCTCTGGGCCCATTGGGACAGGGCTATCTCCGAATGCCTCGAGTAGAACCAGGTACTCATGCTCCACATCCATATCAACCCTGCGCACAGTGTACGAATCTACTTGCCAAGTGCCACGATAATCCTGGTCTTGGTCGACAGGGGGCATATGAATAAATCGCTTTCCGACAAGCGTATGAGGATTGTTCAAGAACTGCTTGACGTCGTCCGCGTCCACGAATCGCGCTGAAACGGTACGTCCACCAGTAGCAGGAGGATTGATGGGGACCGGGCGGGAACGTGAAGTAGTCAGCGCGTTTGAGGGAGCGGATTTGGGTTTAACACGGTCCGGAAAGAGGCGGCAAAATACCGTGTCATACCATTCGTCCATACTGACAATCATAAATCATTTACAATGGGCACGCAAGGAAGGCATAACGCCAATAGTAGTGAGTACGCACAGCTGGTTTTGCCGTTCCACAACTTTGAGAAGCAGATCGTGATGATCGAGCAGTGCGTAACGGAACTTGTATTGGTCGAAGACCATGAGAGCTGCAAAGGCAAAATGAAGACGCATGATACGGCTGGTTCGACCGATCAATGCAAACGCAAACTTGGAGGTACTGGTGAACACTCACTCCTTAAATGACTGCGGCGGCGTCAGCCTTTCGATCTCAGCATCGGCGAACTTGAGATACACATCAGGATCGCTACCAAATGGCACGAGATTCTCCGCGCCGAAGTTGGGTGCGACGTCAGGTCTTTCATAGAGTTCCGCGATGAGCTTGTCGCGACGAGTGGGGTCGTAGCTGAGGTACTCGGTGTCCTCTCCAGTGGCCTGGAGGTACCAGGCACATTTCTGGGCAATGGCCTCGACATCAACAGACTCCCGAGGAATCTTGTAACTCTCCACCGATGGGTATGGAAGGGACGACATGGCCGTTGAATGGTGGAAGTAAGGTTGCGGGAATGGAGCAGTGAAAGTTGGGTTCAAGTCCTCGTTAGTGTACTTAACGAGCACGGTTCTGGCGCCTATGTACTGCAACAGGGACTGGCCTGCTCGATGCCACTGATGGTATTTGGCCTTACCAGTCTGTCGGATCCCGCGACCCCGATCACTTCTAGCAATACTTGCTCGCGCCTGTTAGACGTTCAACCCCAGTCAAAATCGCATCTGAGCAGATCCAGGAGAATCGTGGTGTATCTGAGCAATTGACGTGATGTCAGAATTTCCAATAGACCACGTTATACCCCGCTGTACCTCCCAATTCTGGACTGAAACCGAGGGGCACATTGAAGCACATCAGGGCAGAACGAAGCTATATGAATATTCTCGCTACACTCCGATTGTTTATATATGCTCCAGTTGTTCATATACACTCCTTTATTTATATACACTCCGTTTGTTTATATACACGACATTGTCCTTGGACGACCTACTGACCGCATGCAGAGACACTCCATCGCTCACTCACAACCTGACCATTGCTTCTCATCTTCGCCTCCACCAGCATCTCAGGATTGCTGATGTTACAGCTGGCACCGCACAGAAGATGTGGCCGTGTTTGTGTACAAATGACAGACCTATCAGGTGTAGTACAGCAAGCAGGGTCAGCTATATCAGACAAGGGGGACTCGCAACAAGTAGATGCACTGATGAGCATTCCTGCCCCACCAGGGCTCTAGTACTGGGAGAGGAGACTGGAGAATGTGAGTATGAACTAGATGCCTCCAATACGAGGGATGGAGGTAGAAAGCATACTGATCTCGAAAACGGGGTCACTATATGCGCAGTCAAACTTGCTGATAATGACTCACCTAAAAGGAATGACATTTCACGACTATGCAATCGTGTCAGTCAAGATGTCCATGTACATCATATAAAAGTTCACCGCGCGCCTGCATGACACTGCGACATCACATCAGGATCAGCGCGACATTATCGCATTCCTGGCATTCCCAAACTGTCACGACTTGGTACGGCGTCTAGCCGTTTTTTAATTTTTTCCCTTTCGCGGGCTCGAACCCGCGACCTCTGTACTACCTGCCTGATATGGACGCGTCACTATCTACTGTACGATTAGATTAGATGGGGCGGCAGTGCACGGCACAGCTCGGGCTCCGCTGACACAGCCGCTCTGACTCACCGGCCCCCGGGGCCGCGTCAGCATGCTGCGCACGGACCAGCTGCGCACGGACCAACGCGCACAGCCTGCCCTAATCCCCCCATGTATATAAACCGGCCTCTGCTGCCCTAGGGACCTCAGTTTCGACCTCTTGTCCCTAGGTCAGTAAGCTCCCATTGTATCCTCTACTTACCTTTACTAACTAATATACTTTCTTGTCCCTAGCCTTAGGTTTGAGCCTCACTCACCATCGCTTCGGTGAGAACCAGTCGGACGCCCCCAGCCTTCCAGTTTTCTCTAGTCGCTTGACCTCAAGTCGCGACATTAGGTCGAAACTCCACAAAGCTGCCGGCGTCCCCTCGGGACCCCTTATATTCACTTTCCTTTCCCACAGGTCGGGTGGTGCGCACCCCTACGGTACATTACGATACGTAGATAGCGTACATTACATCGCCAACACTCAGGGAACGAACCTTTCAGCACCTGCACTTCAGTGGGCGGTGCTTGTCCTTAACCGGACGCGTGGACTAGGTTCCTGCTGCATACTAGCCAAAAGCAGTACTGGGCCCCACATGAATCACGAACCCTAGTGTCATCTCGGGCGCCGTAGGTGTAAGCTAGTCTACCACGGCCTTTCGTAGTACGCGCACCTTCCCATCCTCCCCCCATCCATCATGGCTGCCTGCCAAGGCCAGATCCACGCATTCGACTCCCAGGACCTCATCGACGTCTACATCCCAGACGGCCCTGAGACTGTCCTCTACCATTGCGAGCAGCAGCCGTGCCCAAATCGGACACCCCGATCGATCGAGGAAGATTACCCTCGGTACAAGGCGATCCGACGAGCGCAACACCCGCTTGGACCCCGAAGCACCCTCGCATCTCGATCTGCCTCGCGGCACTCTCGCCCTGTCTCCCCTACCTCCCGCCTTCCCCAAACTGTCGCCGAGTCCAGTCAAGCTCGAGGAGATCTCCCTCCAGACCCTGCGCCAGAGCTTGAGCCTGAGGAGGGTGACAGTGAAGAAGGAGTCTCGGAGTCCGAGTCCGCAGATCCTGCTCGGCCCGCCTCGCCGACAGCGCTCGCCCCCGCGTCAGCAGTCCCTGACATACGTAACCCCTCCGCCGAACTTCCTCCGGCGCCTTCACCGCCGACTCCGCCGAGAGGCCGCTCGAGCACTCGCTCCTCCCGAAGTTTGGCCAGCGGAAGGCCACCACAGCCGCCTCCGCCCCCGCAGCATCCTCTGTCCCCCCCGATGCCGATAATGTCATCCCCCGCAGCCGCCCTCGACAAGGAGACGTTAAAACTCCTACTTCCACTCCAATACGATGGCAAAACCGTTATCGATTGCGACAGGTTCTTGTCGCAGCTGTGAATCTACTGGATGGTCAACACGTCGTTGACCACCATCGAGCTCAAAGTCCAGGTTGCGCTAAGCCTGCTCGACGGTGATGCCCGCGCCTGGGCCACCCCCTACTTCGCCCAGCTCGTATCAGTACAGATAGGGGTGCAAGGGGCTACGACCCTGTTGATAGGCGCCAAGCCCCTCTGGGCCCCGATTCACCTCTTTTCGGCAGTCGCATCCCACCCGGCACTTCGACTCAGTCCCCCAACACTTCGATTGCGCCTTCGACGCTCTTCGACACCTTCGACGGTGCGCGACGCTTACTCGAAGCTCGGCACGGTCTCCCCGAGGCCTCGTGCATAGATCTCGGAACGTCTTCCGCATTTGGCGAACAATAGGGCCACTTGACGCCGCTCGGCCAAGCGCGCGCTTCGCTCCAAGCCACACCGAAGTAGCCGGTCTTTCCCGATTAGGTATCGAACCTCGCAGCATGCCTTCACGACGGCTACCGGTCCGAAGTGGCCATATGTTGCTCTTCATCTCCGCGTTCGGCATGACGTCACTCTACCGATGGACTTGGTATGTGCCTCTCGATGAGGCAGGTTCTTGAGGAACAATGCAAAGCCCCTTGTACTCGTATGCCACTCTCGAATAGTCGTAGCGTCCTGTGTAGTATAAAATCGGTCGTACTTCTCTCCAAAAATACAAGATCCGTTCCCCCCCCTCGAGTTCAGAACTCATAAGTCGAGTTCGCCCCGCGTCTAAGCTTGCAACTGCGTCACTTCGTCCCTCGCCGCGTAACCTCGAAGCCTCGTCCACTGCGTTTACTCGTCGATACAGTCTCGACGAACCCTTCGACTTCGACGATTGTCGAAGAAACTGCGAACCGCGCCCTAGCTAAGTACACCCTATCGAATCGTGTCCCTTCTCTCTACGATACATCGAAGAGCTCTGCCGAGCTTCGATCGTCGCTAACTTTCCACAGCTTCCGAGTAGCTTCGACGACGTGTCGAAGCCACCTCGTACCTACCCGTTTGTTTGTAACCTTTCCCAAGGGTGTTTCTCGTGTTCACTCGAACTGCGGGACACCTTGCTGCTAACTCCCCTCTCATTAGACTATAAGCCGTCTCTCTAGTCCCTTTAGGTCGCACCCAGGTTAGGGGTTAGGGTTTCGTAGGTCGTATCACCGTTTGCAAACGAAGCGGCCTTTGCCGCTGCCTTCAAGGCCCACTTCGGAAATCTCGACGACAAAGCGGCAGCACAAGTGGAGCTGGCGAAGCTCTGCGCGGACAAGTCGGTCCGCGAAAAATGCACCGCTGCGGAGTTCTCCGCGCTATTCAAGGGTCCGGCGGACCGCTCTGGGTATGGGGACCTGGAGCTACGTGACAAGTACCTGAGTGGCATCCCCTCCCGCGTATACTGAAAGATCGAGCTCAAGACTTTCACCACGTGGCAAGACGCTGACAAGCGCGCCACTGAGGTCGAGCAGATCCTCGACATTAGCCGGGCTCGTCAGCCCGAGCTAAATAACTTCTTCTCGGCCCGAGGTTGAGGATGTGGAGGGGCACGTGGTGGTGCACCCTCATCACACACAGCTTCGGCCAGCATCAATGCGGCCGTCGGAAAAGGCAACTTCCCCGGCACATGCTTCGGCTGTGGGAAGCAAGGGTACCGACGTTTCGAGTGCCCTAACTGTAAGGACAAGCCTTACACAAAACGCGCCGACGCACGGGCTACGGTTGCCTCGGGATCCACCCAGGCGGCAACAAGCGCCCCCGTCACGACATCACCCTCGGCAAGTATAAGTGCCGCTTCAGCAAAATCCGAGCAATCGGAGCTGGCGGACTTAATGGCACAGGTGAAGTCGATGCGCGAGGAGCTCGAGCACTATCGGGCAATGAAGGAGGAGGGTTTTTGATCCGGTCCGCGCTTCGTGCCGCACGCGTTGGGCCAAGTATATTGTGTAATAAGTATAATGTATTGTCTACTACGATGGTGTACGAATTGGACCAGGGGTCCCAACATTTTCACATCCCAGTACGACTTCAAGGAAAAAGACGGCACAAGGACATAATCGCTATGGTGGACAGTGGAGCCACCACAAAGTTTATCAACAAGCGATTCGTTGAAGAGAATAAGGTGCAAACGCGGAAATTGAAAGAGCCGATTCCGCTGTACAATATCGACGGCACCCTAAATAAAGACGGAAGCATCTCAGAGGTAGCAGTGCTACAGATGCATATAGGAGAGCACGTCGAGAAGACAGTGTTCACGGTCACGGACATCGGTCCGGAAGATGTGATTGTCGGGTTGGATTGGCTGTGCGAGCACAACCCTGACATCGATTGGGAGAAAGGCTCCCTCAAATTATCACGATGCCCTGAAGCGTGCAGTGCCCGAAGGACTGGCCGAATGGAGCAAGCTACGACTGCGCATGATACGGGGGTCAGGCCCACGGCGCGCAGGCGCTCGCAGAAGTCCAGACGGTCGGTCATAGGTGCTTGCCGGAGTAAGGTACTCCCGGACTTCGAACCCGAGGAAGGTCTGACGGAAGTAGAGTGGAATGAGGCTGACTTGATCGAAGCCTGGGAGCAGGGTGTCACACTTCCCGGCGCCCCTCAGTTGTTTGTCGCAGCAGGGCACACGTATTCCCAGCTATTTGCTAAGGAAGAGATCAAGAAGAAGGTCGTCAAAACCGCCGAGAAGTCGGTACCCAAACAATACCACGAGTTTCTGAAGGTCTTCTCGAAAGAAGCATCGGAGCGGTTACCCAAAAGGAAGCCGTACGACCATGCAATCGAACTCGTGCCCGGCTACTCAACGTTCCATTCGAAGGTGTACCCATTATCGAACAACGAGCAGGAGGAGCTCGATAAGTTCTTAAAGGAGCAGCTGGCGAAGGGTTACATACGAGAATCGAAGTCGCCTATCTCATCTCCCTTCTTCTTCATCAAAAAGAAGGAAGGGACGCTTCGACCCGTACAGGACTACCGCCGGCTGAATGCGATCACCGTCAAGAATCGCTACCCCTTGCCGCTGATCGCCGAAATGGTGGACAAGCTCCGCGGTGCCACGCTCTTCACGAAGTTCGACGTCCGATGGGGATACAACAACGTCCGGATCCGAGCCGGTGACGAGTGGAAGGCGGCTTTTGTAACTAACCGGGGGCTGTACGAACCCCTGGTGATGTTCTTCAGCCTCACTAATTCCCCCGCAACTTTCCAGGCCATGATGAACGAGATCTTCCATGATCTCATCGTCGGCGGAAAGATCCTCGTGTACCTGGACGACATACTCATCTTCTCTACCAATAAGGAGGAGCATGAGAGGGTCACACGCGAGGTTCTTCGCCGCCTTCAGGACAACGATCTATTCCTGAAGCCTGAAAAGTGCGAATGGGACGTTCCCAAGGTCGACTACGTCAGCTATGTGTTTGGTGGCAATGAGGTAGCGATGGATCCCGCAAAGCTAAAAGGAATTAATGAGTGGCCGGTACCCCGGAACAAAAAGGATGTTCAGAAGTTCCGGGGGTTCTCCAACTTTTACCGCCGCTTCATTAAAGACTTCGCCAAGATCTCGCGACCACTCGACCGGCTCACAGGGAATGACCCATGGCGTTGGGGCGAAGAGGAGCAACATGCCTTTGATGAGCTCAAGCGGCTCTTTGCAACGACTCCAGTCTTAGCGCTGTACGACCCTAATCGGGAAACGCGCATTGAAGTCGATGCCTCGGGCTATGCCACGGGCGGCGTATTGATGCAGAAGCAAGATGACGGCAAATGGCATCCCATCGCCTTCAGATCCCATGCGATGGATCCGGCGCAGCGGAACTACAAGATCTACGATAAGGAGATGCTCGCGATCATTGAGGCGCTAGACCATTGGCGCCACTATCTCGAGGGGTTACCCAATCAGTTCGAGATCGTCACCGATCATAAGAACCTCGAGTACTGGCGCACATCACAGCATCTCACGCGTCGTCAAGCACGATGATTGCTATTCCTGGCTCGCTTTGACTTCCACATCACACACAAGGCCGGAACGTCGAATGGAAAGGCTGATGCCCTGTCTCGTCGGTCAGACCATCAGATCGGCAATGAGGACGATAACACCAATCAGGTGGTTCTCAAACCGGAAAGATTTCGCATTGCCTCTGCCAGACACGGCCATGCTTCGGTGACAGCTGATCAGTCGCTTCTGAAGCGCATCCGGGAATGTTCGGAAAAGGATCGGGAGGTGGCCGAGGCACTTGAAAAGGTGCAGGACCTCGGGCCGCCCCGGCTGCAAAGGGGTTTTGAGGAGTGGAATGCCGAACAAGGGCTTCTGCTGTTCCGCGGGTGCGTGTACATCCCAAAGAACGCGGAGCTCCGGCGGGATATAGTAAAGATCCACCACGACTCGCCGATTGCCGGTCATGGTGGCCATGCCAAAACCCTGGAGCTTGTGTCGTGGAATTACTGGTGGCCTGGGATGTCCAAATTTGTCAATGAGTACATCAGCACCTGCGACGTGTGCAACCGTACCAAGACATTCCCAGCCAAACCCCAGGGTCCGCTGAAGCCGAATGAGATCCCCGAGCGCCCGTGGCAGATCGTCACGACCGATATGATCGTCGGCTTGCCAAAGTCTGATGGATTCGACTCGATCCTGGTTACCGCCGACTGCTTCACAAAGCAGGTCCACTTCTCGGCCTGTCATGAGACCCTGACGGCAGAAGGTGCGGCAGATTTGTACATCCGTGATGTGTTCAAGCATCATGGGGCCCTGGCCAAGGTCATATCAGACCGAGGTCCCCAGTTTGCTTCAAAATATCTCCATGCGGTATACAAAGGACTAGGGATCGAGCCGGCGCTGTCTACAGTGTTTCATCCTCAGACAGACGGCCAGACTGAGCACTGGAATCAAGAAATCGAGCAGTACCTGTGTGCTTTCACAAGCCACAGGCAGGATGATTGGGCAAAGCAGTTGCCGCTCGCGGAATTTGCACTGAACAACCGAGTTCACTCCGCGACCGGGCACTCCCCATTCTTCCTGCATCAGGGGTACCATCCTGAGATTCAGGTTCGGATCAATCCGATGTCCGCGATGCCCGCTGCCGCTGATCGGCTCAAGATCCTGAAGGAGATTCGCAACGATACGCGTTCTGTGCTCAAGCTGTCAGCCCAGCGTATGAAGGTGTACTACGATAAGCACGTGCAGAAGGCACCGGTCTTCGCGCCGGGGGACAAGGTCTGGCTTGATGCCCGGAACCTTAAGCTGAAACAGCCGAGCAAGAAGCTCAGTCCCAAGCGCCTCGGACCATATGCCATGCGGCGGAAGCTCGGAGACCTGGATTATGAATTAATCCTGCCAAAGTCAGTGCCGGTGCACCCGGTATTCCATGTCTCCTTGCTTAGCAAGTACATGCGTAGCGATATCCCGGGCCGGGAGCCAGAGGAGCCGCCTACGATCGAGGTTGAGGGCGACGAGGAATACGAGGTTGAGCGGATCAAGGATTCGCGGATCTTCCGGCGTCAGCTGCAGTACCTCGTCAAGTGGAAGGGGTATGACGATTCGCATACGTCATGGGAACCGGCGCGCAACGTTGCCAATGCGCCGGCCCTTATAGCCGATTTCCACCGGAAGAACCCAAATGCCCCTCGTCGTCTCAATGCTGCTGTATTTGGTGGTCTCAACTTTCAGCCGATGCCTTCGCTGCTGACTGAAGCGCGCTGCCACTCTGGGTGGGAGATGGGCAAGGGCGCCTCGCATGAGGTCATGCGCCGTTGAGGGGGGGGTAATGTCACAACTTGGTACGGCGTCTAGCCGTTTTTTAATTTTTTCCTTTTCGCGGGCTCAAACCCGCGACCTCTGTACTACCTGCCTGATATGGACACGACGTTATCTACTATACGATTAGATTAGATAAGACGGCAGTGCACGGCACAGCTCGGGCTCCGCTGACACAGCCTCTCTGACTCACCGGCCCCTGGGGCTGCATCAGCATGCTGCGCACGGACCAGCTGCACACGGACCAACACGCACAGCCTGCCCTTATCTTCCCCTGTATATAAGCCGGCCTCTGCTGCCCTAGGGACCTCAGTTTCGACCTCTTGTCCCTAGGTCAGTAAGCCCTCTCTTGTATCCTTTCTTACTTCACTAACTAATATATTACTTGTCCCTAGCCTTAGGTTTGAGCTTAGCTCACCATCGCTTCGGTAAGATAAGTCGAATGCCCCCAGCATTTGGTTTTCCCCTGTCGCTTGACCCTAAGTCGCAACAGGGTTGGAACCTTCTGCGCAAACCCAGGAGCCGCCTTGAGGATAGATGGAAGTCCTTCTTGTGGTGGTGACGAAGCAACGGTCTGCTTGGTCATACTGGAGAAGAGGAGATCCTATGAGGGCTGGTAATCCCAAGGGAACCAGGTTTACTGCATTGTTTGATGTGATGGTGGATGAGTTGTTCGACTAGGTAAAACTAGGAACATAGCTTTAGAAAGCTCAACCTTTTGATACAACGGTCTATACTCCTATATCAATGCCTGACTCATAGACAATGAGCGAGGGCTTATGGACAGTGCATCTTCCAGAAGATCGAGTGAGGAAGTCAAGAATGACCACTACCTCAAGCAAAGAAGAGCAGAGACTTGAATGAATAACCAGGTCGAACTTAGGGTTTGACCGACTAATGGTACAACTACTTATACAAGTACTGACTATGCATGGACCATCATGTCTATATGGTTGTGTTAGTGAAGAAAGAAACGTAGTGGTATGATGCCGAGTACAAAGTGCACACGGACCCCATTATGTAAGCTACATAATGTTCAACCTGCGGGTGAGCACTAAGATAGGCACCAGTATGGGCACTAGTAGTACAAAGAATAGAACGGAAAGACAAATGTTTCAATAATGGCATAACGTGGGGTTTCAGATGAAATATTCTGTGGGAGCGTACAACAGGACAAAATAATGTGTCCAGTCAATGGAGGGATGATGAGGCTCAGACAAGCTCCTATGCATCACTCTTTGAGGTCCAGAACAATCAGGTGATGCAAAAACATTAGGCACCACTGCGACCTCCTATATTCAGGCACCGATCACAAAGCTGCGGAGGTCCTACAGATAATGAAAGGGTCACGTGCACATGTGCGAAACACGTTCTTGGTCTAAGCCGAATGGGGCCATTCGGAATTAGCGAGCAGGTTGCAGTACATAGGCGCCAGAACCGTGTGAATGTGGTCGGCTCGTTAAGTACACCAACGAGGACTTGAACCCAACTTTCACTGCTCCATTCCCGCTACCACACTTCCACCATTGAACGGCCATGTCATCCCTTCCATACCCATCGGTGGAGAGTTACAGGATTCCTCGGGAGTCTGTTGATGTCGAGGCCATTGCCCAGAAATTTGTCTGGTACCTCCAGGCCGCTGGAGAGGACACCGAGTACCTCAGCTACGACCCCACTCGTCGCGACAAGCTCATC
>NW_020169845.1:45734-49807 GCF_002117355.1 Postia placenta MAD-698-R-SB12 | reverse complement strand
GTCATCCAGTCCGAGTCTGAGGCAGGGTCGCTAATACCGCCGGAGCGGACTCGTCCACGACGTCGATTTCTGGTGTGGGAGGTGCTTCTTCGAGCGAAGGCGCAGAATTTGGCAGGGCAGGTGTGAATGGAATATCTTTGTCCGGGGCCGGCAAGCGCTCAAAGGTGAAATCTGCCTCCACTGTGGCGGGCTCGACCTGCATCTTCTCGCCGTCCTCGAGGAGATCGGCCTTTATCTCATCCTCGTCCTCTGGGGGTTCGGGCTCTGCTTCGATCACCTCGATAGTTATCTCGTCAGGGGCCTCATCCATCCGCTCGCTATCATCAAACAACTGCGTGTGAGGCTCGGCGCTCATGGGAGGTTCAGCGTCCTTGTCTTCGACTTCTTCCACTATGGCCGTATCTGGACTTTCGGGAGAGCAGTCCGACTGGGGCTGCGCTGGCGATGTTCGCTCGACCTCCATCGACGTCTCTGCTGAAGTTTGTGGCTGCGCGTCGAGAGCTGTATGTGCTTCGGCCGCTGTGCCGGTTCGATGCGCCGGATCGAGGTCGGCTGGTGACTGAGAGCCAGAAGGCTCAGCGATGGTCTTCGTCTTTTCCACCCACGCCGCCCAAACCGCCCTCACCCTCCTCTCCACACTCTCCGCCTTGCCCTCCACCTCCCTCACAAGGGCCCTCCGCCGGCCCTTGACCTCCGCCACGCCACGGCTCTCCACGGCATCCAGTGCGGTCAGCAGCCGACTGAGCTCCTCGAGATAGGCGTGCAGCGGCGCGTTGCCCGGCGTGTACGCAAGGTCCGGGCGCGTCGGCTCCGCGGCGTCATCTGCGACCGGGCTGGCTTGCGTTGCGCTCGCTAATACCTCCGCGCCCGCGCGGACCGCGATCTGCCCGCCACCGGGCACGACGAAATCAAGCGCGGCGGGGAAGACGAAGTTTGAGCGCAGGCCGGCGAAGCGCGTGCGGAGGCCGGCGATGGTGCGGAGCGCGTTGGCGCGTGCGGCATGCGCGCGGTACGTCTCCTGGATCTTGCGCGCAGCGGCATCCTGCTCCGGCGTGTACTGCTGCACGTGCTGAGGCGCGGGCGAATTGGGCGGGGAATTCGTCCTCTCTTTCGGCGAAGGCGTGCGGATGGCGATGGTGTGCCGCGGGGACGTGCCTGCGTGCGGCGAGACGGGGCTGGGTGGTTGGCGCGGTGGGACAGAAGCCGATCTTGAGCCAGAACCGATGGGGTTCAGATGAGAATGCATGGCGTGCAAGGGTTTGTGTGTCGGCTGTCGCCTATTCGACGGTGCGACGGTCTGTGAACGCAACGGTGTACGCGCAGTGCGAGTGTTCTACGCGTGATATCAGTTTACTTGGCAAACATCCGTGGTCAGAAAACAGTGGCTTACCAAGTCCCCGTCCCCGTCTCCAGACAGCCAGCCGAAGCCGCGCAAGAAAGGATCATATTGGTGGGCCCGCTGACGATACAGCTCTTCTTCGTCTTGCCGTCTCCGCGCGTCGGCTAGGAGCTGCCGCATCCGCTCTTCCTCCATAGCCCGCCTCTCCTGCGCGAGCTTCCTCCGTTCCTCCTCCAGTCTCAAGCGCTCTTGCTCCCTCTCCAGCTGCTCGCGCCTCCTTTGCTGTTCCGCCATGACTCTCCGCTGGCGGGCGGCGGGCGACATACCGTATCCGTGGCTGCCATACGGAGAGGCGCTGTACGCGCCGTCGTAGGAGTCATTGTCCTCGTGAGTGCCGTCGTCGTCGTCAAAGTAGTATGAGTTGTACGGCGTGTAGGCCTGACGTGCCGCGCGCGCACGGGCAGCACGCTCGCGGACCTCTTCTTGTGCGCGGCGGGCGGCGAAGTACTGCTCGCGCGCCGCGCGCTCATCAGCGAGGGCCTGCAGGTAGTCTTGATCGGGTGAGTATACAGGCGCGGCGCGCGAATACGCGTATGGGTTGGAGTAGTCTCCGTACGGGTTATAGCCGAACATGTTGTAGGATGTTATGGGTAGCAGGTCAATAGCGTGCGGTTGTGGATGCGCCTTGTAACTGCGATTATTAATATATGGTAGGGTGGAGATTCGGGGCAATTCGAGGACGAGCCTGGCGGTGGAGACGCTTATATGCATGGGGAAGTACGGGCAACAAACCGCCCACTTATCTCGAGTTTGTAGGCAGATCGCTCCTTACATGAAAGGCTGTGCATCATCGTCTGTACATCTTCTTCACTGGCAGACAACTTGACGAACGAAGGAATGAGGACTTTTTAGCCTGATAGAGAATGGTGCGACACGGGAGACAACCTGCGGCACATCCTTGACATGTATGCTATACAACCCAGTATCAACCAACAGACTTGGACGAGATTGGTCCACCCTGGTGCAGTAAAGGAATTCATTCTACATTACATAATTGTTTACATTCCTAGAAGCAGCATTGCGTCGAGTATGTCGCGGTGGGACACCAGGGTGTCCTTGTGGTACAGGTCCAGGTGGCTGAAGTAGCAAATGACCTGCTCCAACCAGGTTGTGAACCAGCCCTCTCGGCGCCGGGCCACTCAACTGCGGAGAAACATTGCCCCCTAACCTGACCTCGTCGGTCACGTCAAGCAGAGCCATATCATCGATGTAATGCATTTTCAGCCCTACGATATCAATCGCTCGATCAGCGGGTAAAACATAGTCAGAATAAATAAGTACTTCTTACCTTTGATTGTCGTCGATAACTTGTCAAAGGGGGGGATGGTCACAAGTTGAATCATTGTCAGGAATGCGATAACGGCCATGACATTGTCTTTGCGGTGGTCAGAATACTGGTGGTGTACAAAGCCATTGGCTCGCAACCATTTGAGTAGTTCGCAGTAGGTCTTTGCTGTGAATCATTGTCATCGAATGAACAAGGATGGTGGGCTGATGTGCACGGAGAAATAGCACATACAGCGGTGCGACTGCCATCCAGAAGGAATAGGATCCTCCGAGGGACGTGTGTAAACATCATATGAGATACCCCAAGTGCCCGTCGGCTGTACCATAAGCCTGGGCAACTGGGCGAAAAGCCATTGCTGGTTGATATACGCCATACTAACTTTATGAAAGGGATAAGACTGGAGGAGGTAGTGCGAGATACACTGACGTGTCGCACTTTTGCCCGTCACATTGTAACGCATTAGACGGTGTCACAATGCTCCAATCTACAGGTGCATCCGGAGACTCAGTGAGTGCTGGAGACATTTGAAGCCCAAGTCATTCAATATTTGTCCTAACTATTAGCCGATATAACGAGATCTTCGGCCTACTCATGATGAAGTCAAGTATCGTATCCGCAGTGTACATGGTAGCATCTCATGCCAGAGCCACCATTAAGTCAATAGACACTTGCCTCCTTGGCCTGCGCACATCATTGCGAAAACTGTAGTCAGCTTGCATCAGCACAAGTCTTAAGACCTCACGCGTGTATGCGACCTTCAGTCACTCATTTTTCAGGCTTGACGTACTGCTCAGCCCCGCCATACGCATGGTCTTCGCAATTGACAGAGCGTATGACAATGATATCTGCTGCGTTGCTGATCATTACGCCGAGATTGCTGCTTATGGGTGAGTCGACCTTGACCTTTGATCATACTAGTCTGTGTACTACATTGCCACATCATCCGGGGTGCACATCGCTTCAGCTGATCTCAGAGCGTTCAGCACATCGTGCTATTTTGATGATGAAGACCGATATGCAGTGTTATATCCGACAGGCTCTTACAGACCTCGACGGGGTTATGCTCACGATGACGATGTACTAGGATAGACAGCAATACCCGCTCAAAGTAAATTAATGGCGTGAAGGTGTGTACACACCGGCACCGTCCCAACTATGCTCGGACCATTGATCGACTTTAGCGACTATGCAGTTGCAAATCTCGGTCGCGTACATGAGGTACTATATATGTTAAGTCAGTCGGGCGGTCCTTCCTAAGTTCCTGTCGCGGCGTCGCGGCGGCGAACGCTGGAACGTTCTAGCACATGCCCTATTAGCGACTGGGCTAGCGGCGCATGATGGGCGGGGGACGTTGTCTCGACATCGCGCGCTCCATATATGGGCGCT
>NW_020169845.1:8734-41715 GCF_002117355.1 Postia placenta MAD-698-R-SB12 | reverse complement strand
ATCAACAGACTCCCGAGGAATCCTGTAACTCTCCACCGATGGGTATGGAAGGGATGACATGGCCGTTCAATGGTGGAAGTGTGGTAGCGGGAATGGAGCAGTGAAAGTTGGGTTCAAGTCCTCGTTGGTGTACTTAACGAGCCGACCACATTCACACGGTTCTGGCGCCTATGTACTGCAACCTGCTCGCTAATTCCGAATGGCCCCATTCGGCTTAGACCAAGAACGTGTTTCGCACATGTGCACGTGACCCTTTCATTATCTGTAGGACCTCCGCAGCTTTGTGATCGGTGCCTGAATATAGGAGGTCGCAGTGGTGCCTAATGTTTTTGCATCACCTGATTGTTCTGGACCTCAAAGAGTGATGCATAGGAGCTCGTCTGAGCCTCATCATCCCTCCATTGACTGGACACATTATTTTGTCCTGTTGTACGCTCCCACAGAATATTTCATCTGAAACCCCACGTTATGCCATTATTGAAACATTTGTCTTTCCATTCTATTCCTTGTACTACTAGCGCCCATACTGGCGCCTGTCTTAGTGCTCACCTGCAGGTTGAACATTATGTAGCTTACATAATGGGGTCTGTGCGCACTTCATGCCTGATATCGTACCACTACGTTTCTTTCTTCACTAACACGACCACATAGACATGATGGTCCGTGCGCAGTCGGTACTTGTATAAGTAGTTGTACCATTAGTCGGTCGAACCCTAAGTTCGACCTGGTTATTCATTCAAGTCTCTGCTCCTCTTCGCTTGGGGTAGTGGTCATTCTCGACTTCCTCGCTCGATCTTCAGGACGACGCACTGTTCATAAGTCGTCGCTCGTCGTCTACAAGTCAGGCATCGATATAGGAGCATAGACCGTTGTATCAAAAGGTCGAACTTTCTAAGCTACGTTCCTAGTTTCACCTAGTCGAACAACTCATCCACCATCATGTCGAACAATGCAGTAAACCCGGTTCCCTTGGGACTACCAGCCCTCGCAGGATCTCCCCTTCTCCAGTACGACCGAGCAGACTGTTGCTTCGTCACCACCACAAGAAGGACTCCCATCTATCCTTGAGGCGGCTCCTGGGTTCGCGCAGAAGGCTCCAACCCGCAGATCGTCGCCCATCAACAGCTTGTCAGCTATTACCAGAGACACCCTCCCGCTCACCCAGAAGACGTATTCGCCACCCTACGAATCAACGTCGAACCAGCACAAACAACAGAGAACCTACAGTCACCTGTCAACAAACAACCGTTCGAGCTCCTGGACGTTCAGTACGTTCCCATCGAGGCTCCAGAACTACCACCAGCTCCACCTGCACCAACCAACACACCGGTTGAAGTCCCTATGGCAACGTTCACTCAAGCAGACATCGATCAGCGCATCGCTGTCGCCCTTGCAGCATACCAATCCCAACAGTCAACTGCCAACCGACCCCTTTGCCTTGACATCCCTGCTCCTGAACCTTTCAGCAGAAAGGCGGAGGACCTCAGATGCTTCATCCAATGCGTCCTCTCCTACTTCGTTGCCACCAACAACACCAGACTTAGCGATGAAGCAAAGATTGCCTTCACTGTAGCGTTGATGAGGAAGGACCTAGGGAAGACATGGGCAGACGCATACTATAAGAAGTTGGCAGGGGGAGTCCAGGTCTATCCCGATTGGGCAGCCTTCGCCACCGCCCTCGAGGAAGCATTTCCCGAGCACGGAACGCGAATCAAGGCACATCAAATCCTGATGAAACTGCCCAAACGACAGAAGAACAAGAAGACAGCGCTCTCCCTTGGAAACTATGTCGCCCGCTTTGAGCAGCTAGCGTCGAAAGCCCAGCTCAAGGACGCCGAAGTCAATGGCGTCAACCGCACCGAGAACGACTACCACACTCTCCACGCCAACTTCGTCAAGGGACTTCCAAAGGAGCTCTACGTCTCTCTCGCAACCAGGGTCGCTAGGGACCAACCCAGCACCATGAAAGCCTGGTACGACAAAGTCCGAAATGCCGATGCCTGTCGCGACTTGAGGTCTAGCGACAGGGGGAAAACCTAAAAGGAGCTGGGGGCGTTCGACTGATTCTCACCGAAGCGATGGTAAGCGGTGCTCAAACCTAAGGCTAGGGACAAGTAAATGTATTTAGTTAGTAAGGTAAGAAAAGGAATACAAAGGATGCTTACTGACCTAGGGACAAGAGGTCGAAACTGAGGTCCCTAGGGCAGCAGAGGCCGGCTTATATACAGGGGATGTTTAGGGGAGGCTGTGCGCGCTGGTCCGTGCGCAGCTGGTCCGTGTGCAGCATGCTGACGCAGCCCCGGGGGCCGGTGAGTCAGAGCGGCTGCATCAGCGGAGCCCGGGCTGTGCCGTGCACTGCTGTCCTATCTAATCTGATCGTACAGTAGATAACGTCGTGTCCATATCAGGCAGGTAGTACAGAGGTTGCGGGTTCGAGCCCGCGAAAAGGAAAAAATTAAAAAACGGCTAGACGCCGTACCAAGTCGTGACATTACCCCCCCCTCAACGGCGCATGACCTCATGCGAGGCGCCCTTGCCCATCTCCCACCCGGAGCGGCAGCGTGCTTCAGTCAGCGGCGAAGGCATCGGCTGGAAGTTGAGACCACCAAATGTAGCAGCATTGAGGCGGCGAGGGGCGTTCGGATTCTTTCGGTGGAAGTCGGCTTTGAGGGCCGGCGCATTGGCAACGTTGCGTGCCGGTTCCCATGACGTATGCGAATCGTCGTAACCCTTCCACTTGACAAGGTACTGCAATTGACGCCGGAAGATCCTCGAGTCCTTGATCCGCTCAACCTCGTACTCTTCGTCGCCCTCAACCTCGATCGCAGGCGGCTCCTCTGGCTCCCGGCCCGGGATATCGCTACGCATGTACTTGCTAAGCAAGGAGACATGGAACACCGGGTGCACCGGCACCGACTTCGGCAGGACTAATTCGTAATCCAAGTCTCCGAGCTTTCGCCGCACGGCATATGGTCCAAGGCACTTGGGACTGAGCTTCTTGCTCGGCTGTTTCAGCTTAAGGTTCCGGGCATCAAGCCAGACCTTGTCCCCCGGCGCAAAGACCGGTGCCTCTTGCACGTGCTTGTCGTAGTACACCTTCATGCGCTCGGCCGATAGCTCGAGCGCAGAGCGCGTGTCATCGCGAATCTCCTTCAGGATCTTGAGCCGATCAGCGGCCGCAGGCATTGCAGACATCGGATTGATCCGCACTTGGATCTCAGGATTGTACCCCTGATGCAGGAAGAATGGGGAGTGCCCAGTCGCGGAGTGAACTCGGTTGTTCAGTGCGAATTCCGCGAGCGGCAACTGTTTTGCCCAATCATCCTGCCTGTGGCTGGTGAAAGCGCGTAGGTACTGCTCGATTTCCTGATTCCAACGCTCAGTCTGGCCGTCCGTCTGAGGGTGGAACGCTGTGGACAGCGCCGGCTCGATCCCTAGTCCCTTGTATACCGCATGGAGATACTTTGAAGCGAACTGGGGACCTCGGTCTGATATGACCTTGGCCGGGGCCCCATGATGCTTGAACACATCGCGGATGTACAGGTCTGCCGCACCTTCTGCCGTCAGGGTCTCATGACAGGCTGAGAAGTGGACCAGCTTGGTAAAGCGGTCGGCGGTGACCAGGATCGAGTCGAATCCATCAGACTTTGGCAAGCCAACGATCATATCGGTCATGATGATCTGCCACAGGCGCTCGGGGATCTCATTCGGCTTCAGCGGACCCTGGGGCTTGGCTGGGAATGTCTTGGTACGGTTGCACACGTCGCAGGTGCTTACGTACTCATTGACAAACTTGGACATTCCCGGCCACCAGTAATTCCGCGATACGAGCTCAAGGGTTTTGGCACGACTGCCATGTCCGGCGATCGGCGAGTCATGGTGGATCTTGACTATATCCCGCCGGAGCTCTGCGTTCCTTGGGACGTACACACACCCGCGGAACAGCAGAAGCCCTTGTTCGGCATTCCACTCCTCAAAACCCCTTTGCAGCCGGGGCGGTCCGAGGTCCTGCACCTTTTCAAGTGCCTCGGCCACCTCCCGATCCTTCTCCGAACATTCCCTGATGCGCTTCAGAAGCGACTGATCAGCTGTTACTGAGGCATGACCGCGCCTGGCGGAGGCGATGCAGAAGCGCTCTGGCTTGAGAACTACTTGATTGGTGTTATCGTCCTCATCACCGATCTGATGGTCTGATCGGCGCGATAGGGCATCGGCCTTTCCGTTGGACGTCCCGGCCTTGTGTGTGATGCGGAAGTCGAAGCGAGCCAGGAACAGCGACCATTGCGCTTGACGACGCGTGAGGTGCTGGGACGTGCGCCAGTATTCGAGGTTCTTATGATCGGTTACGATCTCGAACTGATTGGGCAACCCCTCGAGATAGTGGCGCCAATCGTCTAGCGCCTCAATGATCGCGAGCATCTCCTTATCGTAGATCTCGTAGTTCCACTGTGCCGGATCCATCGCATGGGATCTGAAGGCAATAGGGTGCCATTTGCCATCATCCTGCTTCTGCATCAACACGCCGCCGGTGGCGTACCCTGAGGCATCGACTTCAATGCGCGTTTCCCGATTAGGGTCGTACAGCACTAAGACTGGAGTCGTTGCGAAGAGCCGCTTGAGCTCGTCGAAGGCGTGCTGCTCTTCCTCACCCCAATGCCACGGGTCATTCCCTGTGAGTCGGTCGAGTGGTCGCGAGATCTTAGCGAAGTCCTTGATGAAGCGGCGGTAGAAGTTGGAGAACCCCCGGAACTTCTGAACATCTTTTTTGTTCCGGGGTACTGGCCACTCATTAATTCCCTTCAGCTTCGCGGGATCCATCGCCACCTCATCGCCACCAAACACATAGCCGACGTAGTCGACCTTGGGAACGTCCCATTCACACTTCTCAGGCTTCAGGAACAGATCATTGTCCTGAAGGCGGCGCAGAACCTCGCGTGTGACCTTCTCATGCTCCTCTTTGTTGGTGGAGAAGATGAGTATATCGTCGAGGTACACAAGGATTTTGCCGCCGATGATGAGATCGTGGAAGATCTCGTTCATCATCGCCTGGAAGGTTGCGGGGGAGTTGGTGAGACCGAAGAACATCACCAAGGGCTCGTACAACCCTCGGTTAGTTACAAACGCCGCCTTCCACTCGTCACCGGCTTTGATCCGGACGTTGTTGTATCCCCATCGGACATCGAACTTTGTGAAGAGTGTAGCGCCGCGGAGCTTATCCACCATTTCGGCGATCAGCGGTAAGGGGTAATGATTCTTGACCGTGATTGCGTTCAATCGGCGGTAGTCCTGCACGGGTCGAAGTGTCCCTTCCTTCTTTTTGATGAAGAAGAAAGGCGACGAAATGGGTGATTTCGACTCCCGTATGTAGCCCTTCGCTAGCTGCTCCTTTAGGAACTTGTCCAGTTCCTCTTGTTCGTTGTTTGACAGGGGGTACACTTTCGAGTGAAACATCGAGTAGCCGGGCACGAGTTCGATCGCATGATCGTAAGGCTTCCTTTCGGGTAGCCGTTCTGATGCTTCCTTGGAGAAGACATTCAGGAACTCGTGGTACTGTTTAGGTACCGACTCCTCGGCAGTCTTAACGACCTTCTTTCTGATCTCCTCCTCAGCGAACAGCTGGGAGTACGTATGCCCCGCTGCGACGAATAGCTGAGGAGCGCCGGGAAGCGTGATGCCTTGTTCCCAGGCTTCGATCAAATCGGCCTCATCCCACTCTACTCCCGCTGGATCTTCTTCAGGTACGAAGTCCGGGAGTACCTTACTCCGGCAGGCGCCTATAACCGACCGTTTGGATTTCGGCGAACGCCTGCGCGCCGTGGGCCTGTCCCCCGTATCACGCGCAGTCGCTGCTTGCTCCATTCGGCCAGTCTTCCTGGCACTACACGTCTCAGGGCATCGGGATAACTTTAGGGAGCCTGACTCCCAGTCAATTTCAGGGTTGTGCTCTCGTAGCCAATCCAACCTGACGATCACATCCTCTGGACCTATGTCCGTGACCGTAAACACCGTCTTCTCGACGTGTTCTCCTATCTGCATCTGTAGCACGGCTACCTCCGAGATGCTTCCGTCTTTATTGAGCGTTCCATCGATATTGTAAAGCGGAATTGGCTCTTTCAATTTCCGCGTTCGTACTCGATTCTCCGTGATGAAACGCTTGTTGACGAACTTCGTAGTGGCTCCACTGTCCACCATTGCAACTATGTCCTTGTGCCGTCTTTCTCCTTTGAGGCGCACTGGGATGTGGAAATGCTGGGACCCGTGGTCCAATTCGTACACATTCGCAGTCACCAATACATTGTACAGATTATTATTACGCGGCCCAACGCGTGCGGCACGAAGCGCAGACCGGATCAAAAAGACTCCTCCTTCATTGCCCGATAGTGCTCGAGCTCCTCGCGCATCGACTTCATCTGTGCTATTAAGTCCGCCAGCTCGGAACTTTCCGATTTCGCTGAAGCGGCGCTTGTACTCGCCGAGGATGAAGCGACGGGGGCGCTTGTCGCCGCCTGGGTGGAACCCGAGGCAACCGTAGCCCGCACGTCGGCGCGTTTTGTGTAAGGTTTATCCTTACAGTTAGGGCACTCAAAACAATGGTACCCTTGCTTCCCGCAGCCAAAGCATGTGCCGGGGAAGTCTCCTTTTCCGACGGCCGCATTGATGCTGGCCGAAGCTGCGTGCGATGAGGGTGCACCACCGCGTGCCCCACCGCGACCTCGACCCCGGGCCGAGAAGAAGTTGTTCAACTCGGGCCGACGGGCCCGGCTGATGTCGAGGATCTGCTTGACCTCAGTGGCTCGCTTTTCAGCGGCTCGCCACGTGGTGAAGGTCTCGAGCTCGATCTTTCGATAGACGCGGGAGGGGATGCCGCTCAGGTACTTGTCGCGTAGCTCCAGGTCCCCATACCCAGAGCGATCCGCCGGACCCTTGAACAGCGCGGAGAACTCCGCAGCGGTGCGTTTCTCGTGGACCGACTTGTCCACGCAGAGCTTCGCCAGCTCCACTTGTGCTGCTGCCGCGTCGTCGAGATTACCGAAGCGAGCCTTGAAGGCAGTGGTGAAGGCCGCTTCGTTCCTGAAGGGGGTTGTAACCCCTTGCACACCCATCTGCACTGACGCGAGCTGGGCGAAATAAGGCGTGGCCCAGGCGCGGGCGTCGCCATCGAGCAGGCTCAGCGCAACCTGTACCTTGAGCTCAATGGTTGTCAACGACGTGTTGATCAGCCAATAGATACGTAGTTGCGACAGGAACCTGTCGCATTCGATGACGGTTTTGCCGTCATAGCAGAGGGGGAGAAGGAGCTTCAGGGTCTCCTTGTCGGGGGCAGTCGAGGGGGAAGACATTATCGGTGTCGGGGGGGACGGAGGACGCTGCGGGGGCAGAGGCGGCTGTGGTGGCCTTCCGCTGGTCGAACTTCGAGAGGAGCGAGTGCTCGAGCGGCCTCTCGGCGGAGTCGGCGGTGAAGGCGCCGAAGGAAGTTCGGCGGCGGGGTTACGTACGTCAGGGACTGCTGACGCAGGGGCAAGTGCTGTCGGCGAGGCGGACCCAACAGAATCCTCGGACTCGGACTCCGAGACTCCTTCTTCACTCTCACCCTCCTCAGGCTCAGGCTCTGGCGCAGGGTCTGGAGGGAGATCTCCTCGTGCTTGACCTGGATCAGCAATGACAGTTTGAGGGAGGCGAGAGCTAGGGGAGACAGGGCGAGAGTGCTGCGAGGCCGATCGAGATGCGAGGGTGCTTCGGGGTCCGAGCGGGTGTTGCGCTCGTCGGATCGCTTTGTAGCGTGGGTAGTCTTCTGCAATCGATCGGGGTGTTCGGTTCGGGCACGGTTGCTGCTCGCAACGGTAGATGATAGTCTCAGGACCGTCTGGGATGTAGACGTCGATGAGGTCCTGTGAGTCGAATGCGTGGACTTGGCCTTGGCAGGCAGCCACATTGGATGGGGGGAAGGAAGGGGAGGTGTGCGTACTACGAAAGGCCGTGCTATACTAGCTTACACCTACGGCGCCCGAGATGACACTGAGATTCACAGTTCACGTAGGGCCCAATACTGCTTTTGACTATTATGCAGCAGGAACCAAGGCTACGCGTCCGTGAGGACAAGTACCGCTCACTGAAGCGCAGGTACTGAAGAGTTCGTCTCTCTAGTGTTGGCGATGTATAGTAGGCTATCTACGTATTGTAGGGTACAGTAGGGGTGCGCACCACCCAACCTATGGGAAAGGAAAGTGAGTGTGTGGGGTTCCGAGGAATGCCGGCAGCTTTGTGGAGTTTCGACCTAATGTCGCGACTTGAGGTCTAGCGACAGGGGGAAAACCTAAAAGGAGCTGGGGGCGTTCGACTGATTCTCACCGAAGCGATGGTGAGCGGTGCTCAAACCTAAGGCTAGGGACAAGTAAATGTATTTAGTTAGTAAGGTAAGAAAAGGAATACAAAGGATGCTTACTGACCTAGGGACAAGAGGTCGAAACTGAGGTCCCTAGGGCAGCAGAGGCCGGCTTATATACAGGGGATGTTTAGGGGAGGCTGTGCGCGCTGGTCCGTGCGCAGCTGGTCCGTGTGCAGCATGCTGACGCAGCCCCGGGGGCCGGTGAGTCAGAGCGGCTGCATCAGCGGAGCCCGGGCTGTGCCGTGCACTGCTGTCCTATCTAATCTGATCGTACAGTAGATAACGTCGTGTCCATATCAGGCAGGTAGTACAGAGGTTGCGGGTTCGAGCCCGCGAAAAGGAAAAAATTAAAAAACGGCTAGACGCCGTACCAAGTCGTGACAATGCCGCTGAACAAGGGGCCCTCACCGTCACAGACACCAGGGACTATGGCGAGCCAATGGATATCGACGCCGCTGCAGTCGCGGCAACCTTTGCCTCCACATCGGGAGGAAGGAAGTGGGAACTAGGAGCAGTTCTCAATGAGGCCGACCGGAAGCTCCACAGGAACGGGAACCTGTGCTTCTACTGCCACATCAAGGGCCACAGCGCCAAGGATTGCCGCAAGAAAGCGGCCGCACGACAAGGGGGTGGGAGGCCAAACCAGGGAAGATCTGGGAAGGACGACTTCCACGCCAGAATCAAGGCACTCTTCGCGGACGAGAAGCGGGAGCTGTATGAAGAACTTACGATGGAGGATTTTTGAAGGGGCAGGGTGAGCCGACGCAACCACTGCCCGTATCCGTTTCACTGTCCCGTGTAATTCTAGTAGTCCGAAATGAACGCGCTCTGCACATTCCGATTACTGTGGGACAAAAAGACGTCGAGGCGCGCGCTTTCATTGATAGCGGCGCAACAGGAATCTTCATCAGCCCGAGATTCGTCCGAGAACATCGACTTTGGACAGAACCTCTTCCCCGACCCATCCCCGTCTTCAACATGGATGGAACCCCGAACAAAGAAGCACTCATCACGCGAAGAGCTCTCTTATCTTACAAGATAAGCGGAGAACCCCGATTCGTCAAAGCCTATGTCGCCAGCATCGGCAAGGAAGACATCATCTTCGGCCATACCTGGCTCAAGCTCGAAAACCCCAAGATAGACTGGAAAACCGGACGAGTGGAGCTGAACCACCGGTGGACAAGAGATGAGACCAGGGCCTGGAAGATGGACCTGTACCAAAGGCGAGTGGCCCGGCTAGAATTAAAGAAGGCCATAACCCCACTCCCGGAACCAACGGAGGATGAATTCGTCGTCGTACCCACCTCAGAGCACGCAACCCTTCCCGAATGAAAGACTAGCAGCGCAGCAGGATATGACATCTCGGCTGCGCATCAACTCATCATCCCTGCCCGACGACGAGGCCTAGTCGGCACTGACCTTATCATGGCTATCCCCAAAGGACACTACGGAAGAATTGCACCTCGATCCGGCCTAGCACTCAAGGAAATCGACGTCACTGCGGGAGTAATCGACTCTAATTACCGAGGCAAGGTCTCAGTCCTACTGGTCAACAACTCTGACCTCCCATTCACCGTCAAAGTCGGTGACCAAGTTGCTCAGCTCATCCTTGAAAGGATAAGCACCCCACTAGTAACTATAACCAACTGCATCGATGAAACTGAACGTGGGGAAGATGGGTTTGGGTCAACGGGTATTGCGTCCATCGAGGAACAAGCGGAGGACATCGACAATGATGAGTTCATCATTTCCTACTTATCTGGAGCACCAATGATCACCAAGTACAAGAAACAGGAACCCCTGGCAGTGAGGGATGTTCCGCTCAAGGAGCGACTCCCTGAACCCTCATCTGGCTACAAACGACATCACAACGGCATGATCTGGAAGGTCCACCACGACATTAGGCGCGTCACCACTTCCACCGAACTTGCAGCCTCGAACGCCCAAGGCAAGACAAAAAGAATGCTACCACAGATGGTACCATTCGACCTACATGATCTACTCCCCGTTTTCGACAAAGCCAAGGCTGCACGACTTCCAGACCACACTGAATATGACCACAAAATCAACCTCAAGGAGGGCTTCACGGACAGGAAGCAACAGGTCTATCCGCTCAACCCGCAGCAACGAAAGCAACTCGACAAGTTCCTCGAGGAGAACCTGAGTAAAGGGTACATTCGCCTTTTGAAATCCCCATTGGCGAGTCCATTCTTCTTTGTTGGTAAAAAGGACGGTTCACTACGTCCCTGTCAAGACTACTGGCTGCTCAACGAGAACACAGTCAAGGATCGATACCCGCTCCCACTTATATCTGACCTCCTGGACAAGTTGAAGCACGCCAAGCTGTTCACAAAGATGGATCTTCGCGCCGGATACAACAATGTCCGAATCAAAAAAGGAGACGAATGGAAGGCAGTGTTCATTGTACCCGGAACTGATGGCAAACCGCCGCAGCTGTACAAACCAACGGTGATGTTCTTTGGGCTGTGTAATTCTCCCGCCACGTTCCAGCGGATGATGAACACAATATTCACAGACATGCTTCAAGAAGGCTGGCTCTGCATTTACATGGACGACATCCTGATCTTTTCCCAGGACAAGGCAGAACATGAAGAACGAACACGATGTGTTATCAAACGACTTCAACAACACGACCTCTACCTCAAACCGGAGAAATGCGCCTTCGATGTCACGGAAGTCGAATTCCTCAGCATGATCATCCGTCCAGGAGAAATCGCAATGGACCCTGTCAAACTAGCTGGCATTGCGGATTGGCCGGTGCCGTCCAACCTCAGGCAAGTGCGCGCCTTCGTTGGATTTGGAAACTTTTACCACCGGTTTATCAAAGGCTTCTCGGACAAAGCGCAACTGCTGGTTGCTCTCACCCGGAAGGACGTTGCCTGGACCTGGGGATCTGAACAACAGAAAGCCTTCGAAACCCTCAAAAAGGTGTTCCTAGAGGAGCCGGTACTACGTATGCCGGATCCTGACTGACCCTTCTCCATTGAAACTGACGCCTCAAAGTTTGCCACCGGAGTGGTGCTACGCCAACACGATGATAACGGCGACTGGCATTCTTGTGGATACCTCTCTCAAAGCTTCAATGCGGCAGAGAGAAACTACGACATCTATGACAGAGAGTTATATGCGGTTATTCGCGCACTAGATGAGTGGAGGCACTACCTCATTGGCAGCCCATACCCAGTGACAATTCTCAGTGACCACAAGAACCTCACGTATTGGAAACAAGCTAAAGACATGAACCAACGACAAGCATGCTGGGCGAGTAAACTGACCGAGTTTGACTTCCGCCTGGTGCACATTCCTGGTACCCAAATGGTGCAGAGCGATGCTCTCTCCCGCCGACCCGACCATGATGACGGCTCAAATGACAACACTGACGTCGTTATGCTTCCACTGGAAGTATGGGTTGCTGCCATCGACATCGACACCCGCGACCCCATTCTTGCTTTCAAAGATGACCCAATAATGAAGGAAGGACTCACTATGGCGCGCACCGGAGGAGCACCATGCACTGGAACAGAATGGTCCATCGATGATGACCTCCTCTTATACCAGGATTGGGTCTATGTACCCCCAGATGAGTCTCTTCGCAAACGTCTTGTCTCCCACTATCACGACCTCCCCTCCGCAGGACACCCTGGTGTTTAGAAAACCCTCCTCGGCTTGCGCCGTGACTACTGGTAGCCGAGCATGGCCCAGTTTGTCGCTTGCTATGTTAACGGCTGTGGCATCTGCCAACAAATGAAGGTTAACATGCATCCAGCCTGACCGCCCATCACCCCCATTCGACCCCGCGCAAATGCCAAGCCCTTTAGCACATTCTCGTGCGATTACATCACCAACTTGCCACCATCCAACAGCTTTGATTCCATTTTGGTCATAGTGGACCACGACCTTACAAAGGGGGTAATTTTCATCCCATGCAACAAAACAATTGATGCTCTTGGGACGGCAGATGCAATGTACCGAGAGGTCTACAAGTGGTTTGGACTCCCAGACAAGATCATCAGTGACCGAGGACCGCAATTTGCGTCCAAAGTCTTCCAAGAACTGTGCAAAATGACTGGAGTTCAATCAGCCATGAGTACGGCATTCCATCCGCAAACCGACGGCGAGACAGAACGAGTGAACCAAGAGCTGGAGATCTACCTCCGCTGCTTCACTGCCAATGACCTGGATAAGTGGGCTGACCATCTTCACACCGCACAATTTGCTCACAACTCCCGCAAGCACTCCACGACAAAGGTGTCCCCATTCAAACTCATGATGGGATACAAACCTCGTGGAATACCCACCGTGCACCCCAGATCAAACACGCCCCAAGCAGCTTATCGCCTCAAGAACTTGCAAAACATCCGCGAAGAAGCACATGTGGCAATGGAGATGGCCCAGAACGTCCTGGCCAAGAGAGTAAAAAGGAAGGGGGGTTCCTTCCGTAAAGGTCAGCTGGTATGGCTAGACTCCCAGAACTTGAAGCTGCTGTACCCGTCCAGGAAACTAGCCCCGAGGCAAGAAGGGCCGTTCAAAGTCCTAGATAATATTGGAACAGTCGCATACAAGCTAGACTTGCCTAGCACCTGGCGAGTCCACCCCGTTTTCCACGAATGGCTTCTATCTCCCTACTTGGAGACGGAGATCCATGGTCCGAACTACACGAGGCCACCCCCTGACCTTATCAAAGGCGAAGATAACTACGAAGTCGAAGCCATCATCAGACACCGAGAGAACAAGAGGATGCGACACCGTGAATACTGCGTCAGGTGGAAGGGTTACTTAACAGCCGATGACTCATGGGAGCCCGAAGCGAACCTGACTAGGACGGCTGATGAAGTGTTGGCAGAGTATAAGAACAGGAAGGACTTGAGCTAAATCGATAGCAGCTCTACCCAGTCGCTACTTCCCCACTCGCACCAACATGTCTTCCACCCTCTCGTTCCTCGACCAGTTCAATGCCCCCTCGACCAAAGGCGGGAAAAGGCTCTCAATCTACACCCCTAAGCACACCCACGTTGGCGACAGCACCTTGCTGACGCTCCTTCTCAGTAATCCCACCAACGTTTTCAACAAGCTCAAAGCCCACAACCCCGAGGCAACCAATGCCACCGACCGCGCTGCACTAGAGGCGTATCTCTCCGCCCGCTGCGAATACGACGAGGCTGTCAAGGCAGCCGACGAGGCCATCGACCACCACAAGCGGCTCCTACGCCAACAGGACGACCGCGTCCTCACCGAGCTCATCCGGCTCAACAATCTGAAAGTCGCCCATCGCTTTCAACCGCTGATAGGTGCCAAGCCCCTCTGGGCCCCGATTCACCTCTTTTCGGCAGTCGCATCCCGCCCGGCACTTCGACTCAGTCTCCCAACACTTTGATTTCGCCTTCGACACTCTTCAGCACCTTCGACGGTGCACAACGCCTACTCAAAGCTCGACACAGTCGTCTCGATGCCTCGCGCGTAGATCCCGGGACATCTTCCGCATTCGGCGAACAATAGGGCCACTTGACGCCGCTCAGCCAAAGCGCGCGCTTCGCTACATGCCACACCGATGTAGCCGGTCTTTCCCGATTAGGTATCGAACCTCGCGGCATGCCTTCACGACGGCTACCGGTCCGAAGTGTCTCGCATGGTTCTCTCCATCTCCACGTTCGGCATGATGTCACTCTACCGATGGACTTGGTATGTGCCCCTCGGTGAGGCAGCTTCTTGAGGAACAATGCAAAGCCCCTTGTACCAGTGTGCCACTTTCGATAGTCATAGTGTCCTGTGTAGTATAAAATCTGTCATACTTCTCTCTAAAAATACAAGATCTGGTTCCCCCCTCGAGTTCAGAGCTCATAAGTCGAGTTCGCCCCGCGTCTAAGCCTTGAACTGCGTCACTTCGTCCCTCACTGCATAACCTCGAAATCTCGTCCACTGCATTTACTCATCGATACTGTCTCGACAAACCCTTCGACTTCGACTATTGTCGAAGAAACTGCGAACCGCGCCCTAGCTAAGTCCACCCTTCGAGTCATGTCCCTTCCTTCTACGATACATCGAAGAGCTCTGCCGAGCTTCGATCATCTCCGCTAACCACCCACAGCCTCCGAATAGCTTCGACGACGTGTCGAAGCCACCTCGTACCTTCCCCATCGTTTGTAGCCTTTTCCAAGGGCGTTTTTGGTGTTCACTCGAACCGCGGGACACCTTGCTGCTAACTCCCCTCTCACTAAGACTATAATCCGTCTCTCTAGTCCCTTTAGGTTGCACCCAGGTTAGGGGTTAGGGTTTCGTAGGTCGTATCATTTCTGGAGCCCACTGCGAGGGGATCTCAGGCAAGAATTCGCCGCTTTTGGGTTTCCAAAAACGTCTCCAGTAGTCACCCGCTCGCAAGCGCGTGAGGCTGCTAGCCGCAGCGCCGCCGAGAACCTCGACAGCTCCTCTAGAACGCAATCGACTCCCTCTCCAACCATTCCTGGTAACTTCGACCACGACAAAGAAAACGAGATAGACCAAGAACTCCAGGATGACTTCGACGAAGAACCAATCCCTTCGACTGCCGAAGAACGCACGTCGTCCCCCGAGCTTCTAGGCCTCACTACTTCCGACTACGACATTTCAACTCCTGATCTTTTCAAACAATCCAGTTCTTCGCCCGAACCCGAGGATCCCATCCCATCTACTTCGAATCTCGGACTCCTGACTCTGTCTTCTTTTCGTGCCCACGCACAGCCATCCATCGCATCCTCTTCACAACTCTCAGTCATACCTACATCCGAACTGGCACCTCCGCCACCCTTGGCACCTTCGAACGCAGCTTCGAACTCCAACCCCGCACCGCCCGCACCTACGATTCCTTCAACTACTACCTTGTCCTCTTCAAGCCCAGCTCCTACTAACACTACAAACATGAGTCAGAACACGAACACACCATTGATGCCCCTGCACGGTCATTCGACGGCACCAAGCTTCGACCTGTCGGAAGTCTGCTCACTTTGGCGTTACTTCCAGGACCTCGAGGCATTGTTCACCCGGTGTCAGATTACCGACGAAGCAGCCAAGAAACAGTGGGCCGTTCGGTACCCTTCGATCGACGTCACTGACTTATGGGAAACCATCGAGTCCTTCATCGACGTAGCCAAGAGCTACAACGACTGGAAAGCTGACGTACAAGCACTCTATCCTGGTGCCGACGATACAAGAAAGTGGTCGCTGGCGGACATGGATCAGCTCATTGGAGAGCACGCTCGTATCGGGATTCACAACGCGGCAGACCTAGGCTGCTATTACCGCGACTTCATGGCCATTACAAAACATCTCATCGCACAGCACCGACTCTCCACTATCGAACAAAGTCGCACATTTCTTTGAGGATTCTAGCCAGCGTTGCTCACACGGCTCGAGACCCAACTACACCTCAAGCACCCCGATCACTACGCCGACGACCCATACACCATGGCAGAGATTCACGCTGCGGCTACTTTCATTCTACACGGCACATCAAGCACACCTACGACAGCGGCGAACCAAGCTATCGCTTCGACATCGAACACTTCGACAACGGTGCCCCCCGGGATGATCAAGACCGAAGACATCTTGATGATCATCGAAAGCCTGTCGAGGACGATTGCGACACTTATTCAGCCGACAACGCATGCTACACACAACCACGCCCCCGCACCGAGACAACAAGCTGCCGTCCATGTCCACGAGAACAGCGGAGTGGAACAGATGTGCCACTACTGCGGCAATCATGGCTGCAGGGTAGGCACCTGCGAGTTCGCGGAGATCGACATTCGGGACGGCAAGTGCAAACGGAACACCGAAGGCAAGATCGTCCTTCCAAACAGAAGTTTCTGCCCCCGCACTATCCCTGGTCTCACAATACGAGATCGAATCTACAAGTGGCATAGAAGAAATTCCACAGCACCCGCCACTCTGACGATGCTCTTCGAGATCGACGATCGCTCGACTGTGCAAACATTTGCGCTCAACACCAGCAGCAGGATCGAGGCGCTCGAACGAGAACTCCTTCAGCTTCGGAAGTGAAGGGAGGTCTTCGACGGTGTCGAGATTCTACAGCGGAAGAAGCCTACGACGCCCGCCATCCCGAAGAGTGCGGAAGCCTCGGGATCTGGTACGTCGAAAGGAGTGGCGGCACCCTCGAGCACTTCGACAAACACGGCCCCCCCTCCGACGATACCAGCAGCAGCACCCGCGCCGTCTTCCTCCTCGCCTACGCAATCCACGTCTCATCCTATTACTACGTCCGCTCCCCCAGCACCACCAGTACACCCCTTCGCAAACGCTCGCGACGCAACCTACGCCCCACCGAATGTTCGAAACTTCGCAACTCCGCTGAAACCCTCGAACGACAAGGGCAAGGAACCAGCGTACAAGACCATCGTCCCTGTTATCCAGCCGAAGCTCGCCGAGGAAATCTTCCAGCGTTCAATGAAGTCGCAGTTCATCACGCTGACCCCAGAAGAGCTGCTGTCGATCGCGCCTGACGTTCGAACCAAGTACCGCGACGCCGTCACCCCTAAGCGAGTCTCGACGGAACCCGTTGCGTCGGCCCACATCGTAGAAATCGGCACCAACAAGGTGACGGCCGTCAACCAGCTCACGCAGAGTGTCATCAAGAATTTCGCCGACGAGAACCAGACCATTACGATCCTCTGTCCGAACACCGGCGAAACCGTCACAATTCCGACGTACGCGCGAGGAAGATCGCAAAGCCGGCAGCATCCTCTCGGGTGTCGCAAATCGCATTTTCTCGCTTTGAGGAATTGATTCCCCATGATCAAGGAGAAGCCGCGCTAGTCACCGACTATGATGGGGTAGAACCAAGTATTTCCTTCGTCTCTCCGATTGATTCCTCGACTCCGAATGCTGTTTCGTCACTGTACCTCTCCACATGCACCTCCATTTCTTCATATTTGCAGTCTCTTTACGCCTCAGACAGTACAGCTTCTAATGCCGCTCCGTCAAACGCTTCAATGTGGGCTTTGACTCTTCTATTCTCAGCTCCATTTGCTTCGACTCCGCCAGCTCCCGTTCCGACGAAGTCCATCTCACAGTTCTCCAACTCAATTCTTCCCTTTCCTTCGACAACATCGACTTCTACCCCCTCAACGCACAAGATCCTCGCCGCGACAAAGAAGAAATACAAGCCTATCGCTCTCAAAACCCGACCCGTCCTTGGTGCCGTCCCCGAACAATTTCGAATACTTCGAGACATGAAGGGCAACCCTCTCTCCATCATGCCTAAGCTTTCGACCGACCCCCCACCGTTCAAACCTACCGGTCGGTACACCCTCGAACACTTCGAAGCAACCGATAAGCTTCACGATGGCGACTTCCTACTTCCCGAAGAGTGTCGAGTCCTCCACCACTTCATGTGCTTGCACAACGAAGCCTTCACATGGACTGACGACGAGCGCGGATGCTTCAAGCCCGAGTACTTCCCTCCCATCAATTTCCCCGTCGTTCCTCACACGCCCTGGGTGCAGAAGAATATTCCCATTCCGCCCGGGATCTACAACGAAGTCTGCGCGGTGATCAATCAAAAGATCGCCGCCAGAGTCTACAAGCCATCGAACTTGTCGTATCGATCACGGTGGTTCTGTGTCGTCAAGAAGGACGGTAAATCTCTTCGACTAGTCCATTCCCTCGAGCCCCTCAATGCAGTCACGATCCAACATTCCTGTCATGACTTGGTACGGCGTCTAGCCGTTTTTTAATTTTTTCCTTTTTGCGGGCTCGAACCCGCGACCTCTGTACTACATGCCTGATATGGACGCGTCGTTATCTACTGTACGATCAAGATTAGATAGGACGGCAGTGCACGGCACAGCTCGGGCTCCGCTGACACAGCCGCTCTGACTCACCGGCCCCCAGGGCCGCGTCAGCATGCTGCGCACGGACCAGCTGCGCACAGACCAGTGCGCACAGCCTGCCCTTATCTCCCCATGTATATAAGCCGGCCTCTGCTGCCCTAGGGACCTCAGTTTCGACCTCTTGTCCCTAGGTCAGTAAGCCTCCCTTTGTATCTTTTCCTTACTTCACTAACTAATACATTTACTTGTCCCTAGCCTTAGGTTTGAGCGTTGCTCACCATCGCTTCGGTAAGATCTAGTCGGATGCCCCCAGCCTTCCAGTTTTCTCTAGTCGCTTGACCTCAAGTCGCGATATTAGGTCGAAACTCCCCAAGCTGCCGGCGTCCCCTCGGGACCCCTTATATTCACTTTCCTTTCCCATAGGTCGGGTGGTGCGCACCCCTACGGTACATTACGATACGTAGATAGCGTACATACATCGCCACCACTTAGGGAACAAAATCTTCAGTACCTGCACTTCAGTGGGCGATACTTGTCCTCACGGACGCGGGGACTAGGTTCCTGCTGCATAATAGTCAAAAGCAGTACTGGGCCCCACGTGAACTGCGAACCCTATTGTCTTCTCGGGCGCCGTAGCGTAAGCTAGTATAGCACGGCCATTGTAGTACGCGCACCTCCTCGTCCTCCCCCCATCCATCGTGGCTGCCTGTCAAGGCCAGGTTCACGCCTTCGACTCGCAAGATCTCATTGACGTCTACATCCCAGACGGCCCTGAGACTGTCCTCTATCGTTGCGAGCAGCAGCCGTGCCCAAATCGGACACCCCGATCGATCGAGGAGGATTACCCTCGTTACAAGGCCATCTGACGAGCGCAACATCCGCTCGGTCCCCGCAGCACCCTCACGTCTCGATCTGCCTCACGGCATTCCTGCCCTGTCTCCCCCAACTCCCGACTTCCTCAAACTGTCGTCGCCGGCCCAAGTGAAGTACGAGAAGATCTCCCTCCAGACCCTGCGCCAGAGCCTGAGCCTGAGGAGGGTGCAGGTGAAGAAGGAGTCTCGGAGTCCGAGTCCGAGAATTCTGTTGGGTCCGCCTCGCCGACAGTGCTCACCCCCACGTCAGCAGTCCCTGACGTATGTAACCCCCCCACCGAACTTTCTCCGGTGCCTTCACCGCCGACTCCGCCGAGAGGCCACTCGAGCACTCGCTCCTCTCGAAGTTCGACCAGCGGAGGGCCACCACAGATGCCTCTGCCCCCGCAACGTCCTCTGTCCCCCCCGACGCCGATAATGTCGTCCCCTGCAGCCGCCCCCGATAAGGAGACTTTGAAACTCCTCCTCCCGCTCCGATACGATGGCAAGACCGTCATCGAATGCAACCGGTTCCTGTCACAGCTGCGCATTTACTGGCTGGTCAACACGTCGTTGACTACCATCGAGCTCAAAGTACAGGTTGCGCTCAGCCTACTGGACGGTGATGCCCGCACCTGGGCCACCCCCTACTTTGCCCAACTCGCATCGGTGCAGGTGGGGGTGCAAGGGGCCATGACCCCGTTCGCAAATGAAGTGGCCTTTGCCGCCGCCTTCAGGGCCCGCTTCGGAAATCTCGACGACGAGGCGGCAGCACAAGTAGAGCTGGCGAAGCTCTGCGCGGACAAGTCGGTCCGCAAAAAACACACTGCCGCGGAATTCTCCGCGCTGTTCAAGGGTCCGGCGGACCGTTCCGGGTATGGGGACCTGGAACTACGCGACAAGTACCTGAGCGGCATCCCCTCCCGCGTCTACCAGAAGATCGAGCTCGAGACCTTCACCACATGGCAAGAAGCTGAAAAGCGCGCCACCGAGGTCGAGCAGATCCTCGACATCAGCCGGGCCCGTCGGCCCGAACTAAATAACTTCTTCTCGGCCCAAGGTCGAGAACGCGGTGGGGCACGTGGTGGTGCACCCCAGTCACACGGAACTTCGGCTAGCATCAATGCGGCCGTCGGAAAAGGAAACTTCCCCGGCACCTGCTTCGGCTGTGGGAAGCAAGGGTACCGACGCTTCGAGTGCCCCAATTGTAAGGACAAACCTTACACAAAATGCGCCGACGCGTGGGCTACGGTTGCCTCGGGCTCCACCCAGGCTGCGACAAGCGCCCCCGTCACGACAACACCCTCGGCAAGTATAAGTGCCGCTTCAGCGAAATCCGAGCAATCAGAGCTGGCGGACTTAATGGCACAGGTGAAGTCGATGCGCGAGGAGCTTGAGCACTATCGGGCAATGAAGGAGGAATCTTTTTGATCCGGTCCGCGCTTCGTGCCGCACAGGTCGGACCGTGTAATAATAATCTGTACAATGTATTGGCGACCGCAAATGTGTACAAATTGGACCATGGGTCCCAGCATTTCCACATCCCGGTGCGCCTTGAAGGAGAAAGACGGCACAAAGATATAGTTGCAATGGTGGACAGCGGAGCCACCACGAAGTTTATCAATAAGCGATTCATTGAAGAAAATAAGGTGCAAACGCGGAAATTAAAAGAGCCGATTCCGCTGTACAATATCGACGGCACCCTAAACAAAGACGGAAGCATCTCGGAAGTAGCAGTACTACAGATGCACATAGGAGAACACGTCGAGAAGACGGTGTTCACGGTCACGGACATAGGTCCAGAGGATGTGATCGTTGGGTTGGATTGGCTGTGAGAGCACAACCCTGAAATCAATTGGGAGTCAGGCTCCCTGAAATTATCACGATGCCCTGAGACGTGTAGTGCCAGGAAGACTGGCCAAATGGAGCAAGCAGCGACTGCGCGTGATACGGGGGGCAGGCCCACGGTGTGCAGGCGTTTGCCGAAGTCCAAACGGTCGGTCATAGGCGCCTGCCGGAGCAAGGTGCTCCCGGACTTTGAACCCAAAGAAGATTCGGCAGAAGTAGAATGGGATGAGGCCGACTTGATCGAAGCCTGGGAGCAGGGTGTCACGCTTCCCGGCGCTCCTCAGCTGTTCATCGCAGCAGGGCACACGTATTCCCAGCTGTTCGCTGAAGAAGAGATCAAAAAGAAGGTCATTAAGACCGCCGAGGAGTCGGTGCCTAAACAGTACCACGAGTTCCTGAATGTCTTCTCCAAGGAAGCATCAGAACGGTTACCCGAAAGGAAGCCTTATGATCATGCGATCGAACTCGTGCCCAGCTACTCGACGTTCCACTCAAAAGTGTATCCCCTGTCAAACAACGAACAAGAGGAACTGGACAAGTTCCTAAAGGAGCAGCTAGCGAAGGGCTACATACGGGAGTCGAAATCACCCATTTCGTCCCCCTTCTTCTTCATCAAAAAGAAGGAAGGGACGCTTCGACCCGTGCAGGACTACCGCCGCTTGAATGCTATCACGGTCAAAAATCGCTACCCTTTGCCGCTGATCGCTGAGATGGTAGATAAGCTCCGCGGTGCCATGCTTTTCACAAAGTTCGATGTCCGATGGGGATACAACAACGTCCGGATCAAAGCCGGTGACGAATGGAAGGCGGCCTTTGTGACTAACCGGGGACTGTACGAACCCCTGGTGATGTTCTTTGGCCTCACCAATTCCCCCGCGACCTTCCAAGCAATGATGAACGAGATCTTCCACGATCTCATCGTCGGTGGCAAGGTCCTCGTGTACCTAGATGACATCCTCATCTTCTCCACCAACAAGGAGGAGCATGAAAAGGTCACACGCAAGGTGCTGCACCGCCTTCAGGACAATGATCTGTTCCTGAAGCCTGAGAAGTGTAAATGGAACGTTCCCAAAGTCGACTACGTCGGCTATGTGTTCGGTGGTGATGAGGTAGCGATGGATCCCACGAAGCTAAAAGGAATTAATGAGTGGCCGGTACCCCGGAACAAAAAGGACGTCCAGAAGTTCCGGGGGTTCTCCAATTTCTACCGCCGCTTCATTAAAGACTTCGCTAAGATCTCGTGACCACTCGACCGGCTCACAGGGAATGACCCGTGGCATTGGGGTGAAGAGGAACAACATGCCTTCGACGAGCTCAAGCGGCTCTTCGCGACGACTCCAGTCTTGGCGCTGTACGACCCTAATCGGGAGACGCGCATTGAGGTTGATGCCTCAGGCTATGCCACTGGCGGCGTGTTGATGCAGAAGCAGGACGATGGCAAATGGCACCCTATCGCCTTCAGATCTCATGCTATGGACCCTGCCCAGTGTAACTACGAGATCTACGATAAGGAGATGCTCGCGATCATTGAGGCACTGGACGATTGGCGCCACTATCTCGAGGGGTTACCCAATCAGTTCGAGATCGTAACTGATCATAAGAACCTCGAATACTGGCGCACGTCTCAGCACCTCACGTGTCGTCAAGCGCAATGGTCACTGTTCCTGGCTCGCTTCGACTTCCGCATCACACACAAGGCTGGAACATCCAATGGAAAGGCTGATGCCCTGTCACGACGATCAGACCATCAGATCGGCGATGAGGACGATAATACCGATCAGGTAGTTCTCAAACCGGAGCGCTTCCGCATCGCCTCCGCCAGACGCGGTCATGCCTCAGTAACAGCCGATCAGTCGCTTCTGAAGCACATCCGGGAATGTTCGGAAAAGGATCGGGAGGTGGCCGAGGCACTTGAAAAGGTGCAGGACCTCGGGCCGCCCCGGCTTCAAAGGGGTTTTGAGGAGTGGAATGCCAAACAAGGGCTTCTGCTGTTCCGCGGATGCGTGTACTGTCGCGACTTGAGGTCAAGCGACAGGGGAATACCTAGAAGCGAGGGGCGTTCGACTGGTTCTCACTGAAGCGATGGTGAGCGAGGCTCAAACCTAAGGCTAGGGACAAGAAAGTATATTAGTTAGTAGGGTAAGGAAAGAATACAAATGAGGGCTTACTGACCTAGGGACAAGAGGTCGAAACTGAGGTCCCTAGGGCAGCAGAGGCTGGCTTATATACATGGGGAGATTAGGGCAGGCTGTGCGCGTTGGTCTGTGCGCAGCTGGTCCGTGCGCAGCATGCTGACGCGGCCCTGGGGGCCGGTGAGTCAGAGCGGCTGTGTCAGCGGAGCCCGAGCTGTGCCGTGCACTGCCGCCCCATCTAATCTAATCGTACAGTAGATAACGTCGTGTCCATATCAGGCAGGTAGTACAGAGGTCGCGGGTTCGAGCCCGCAAAAAGGAAAAATTAAAAGACGGCTAGACGCCGTGCCAACTCGTGACATTACCCCCCCCCTCAACGGCGCATGACCTCATGCGAGGCGCCCTTGCCCATCTCCCACCCGGAGTGGCAGCGTGCTTCAGTCAGCGGCGAAGGCATTGGCTGGAAGTTGAGACCACCAAAGGTAGCGGCGTTGAGTCGACAAGGGGCGTTTGGATTCTTCCGGTGGAAGTCGGCTATGAGGGCCGGCGCATTGGCAACATTGCGCGCCGGTTCCCATGACGTATGCGAATCGTCATAACCCTTCCACTTGACGAGGTACTGCAGCTGACGCCGGAAGATCCGCGAATCCTTGATCCGCTCAACCTCGTACTCCTCGTTGCCTTCAACCTCAATCGCAGGCGGTTCCTCCAGCTCCCGGCCCGGGATATCGCTACGTGTGTACTTGCTAAGCAAGGAGACATGGAATACCGGGTGCACCGGCACCGACTTCGGCAGGACTAATTCATAATCCAAGTCTCCGAGCTTTCGCCGCACGGCATATGGTCCAAGGCGCTTGGGACTAAGCTTCTTGCTCGGCTGTTTCAGCTTAAGGTTCCGGGCATCAAGCCAGACCTTGTCCCCCGGCGCGAAGATCGGAGCCTCCTGCACGTGCTTATCGTAATACACCTTCATACGCTCGGCTGACAGCTCGAGCGCAGAGCGCGTGTCATCGCAAATCTCCTTCAGGATTTTGAGCCAATCAGCGGCCGCAGGCATTGCAGACATCGGATTGATCCGCACTTGGATCTCAGGATGGTACCCCTGATGCAGGAAGAAAGGGGAGTGCCCGGTCGCGGAGTGAACTCGGTTGTTCAGTGCAAACTCCGCAAGCGGCAACTGCTTTGCCCAGTCATCCTGCCTGTGGCTTGTGAAAGCACGCAGGTACTGCTCGATCTCCTGATTCCAGTGCTCAGTCTGGCCATCTGTCTGAGGGTGGAACACTGTGGACAGCGCCGGCTCGATTCCCAGACCCTTGTACACCGCGTGGAGATATTTCGAAGCAAACTGGGGACCTCGGTCTGATATGACCTTGGCCGGGGCCCCATGATGCTTGAACACATCGCGGATGTATAGGTCTGCCGCACCTTCTGCCGTCAGGGTCTCATGACAAGCCGAGAAGTGGACCTGCTTTGTGAAGCGGTCGGCGGTGACCAGGATCGAGTCGAATCCATCAGACTTTGGCAAGCCAACGATCATATCGGTCGTGATGATCTGCCACGGGCGTTCGGGGATCTTATTCGGCTTTAGCGGGCCCTGGGGTTTGGCTGGGAATGTCTTGGTATGGTTGCACACGTCGCAGGTGCTTACGTACTCATTAATGAATTTAGACATCCCAGGCCACCAGTAATTCCGCGACACGAGCTCCAGGGTTTTGGCACGACCGCCATGTCCGGCGATCGGTGAGTCGTGGTGGATCTTGACTATATCCCGCCGGAGCTCCGCGTTCTTTGGGACGTACACGCACCCGCGGAACAACAGAAGCCCTTGTTTGGCATTCCACTCCTCAAAACCCCTTTGTAGCCGGGGCGGCCCGAGGTCCTGCACCTTTTCCAGGGCCTCAGCCACCTCCCGATCCTTCTCCGAACATTCCCTGATACGCTTCAGAAGCGACTGATCAGCTGTCACCGAGGCGTGACCGCGCCTGGTGGAGGTGATGTGGAAGCGCTCTGGCTTGAGAACCACCTGATCGGTGTTATCGTCCTCATCGCCGATTTGATGGTCTGATCGGCGCGATAGGGCATCAGCCTTTCCATTGGACGTTCCGGCTTTGTGTGTGATGCGGAAGTCGAAGCGAGCTAGGAACAGTGACCAGCGTGCTTGGCGATGCGTGAGATGCTGAGACGTGCGCCAGTACTCGAGGTTCTTGTGATCGGTGACGATCTCAAACTGATTGGGTAACCCCTCGAGGTAGTGGCGCCAATCATCTAGTGCTTCGATGATTGCGAGCATCTCCTTATCGTAGATCTCGTAGTTCCACTGTGCCGGATCCATCGCATGGGATCTGAAGGCAATGGGGTGCCATCTGCCATCATCCTGCTTCTGCATCAATACGCCGCCAGTGGCGTAGCCCGAGGCATCGACTTCAATGCGCGTTTCTCGATTAGGGTCGTACAGCGCTAGAACTGGAGTCGTCGCGAAGAGCCGCTTGAGCTCATCGAAGGCATGTTGTTCCTCTTCACCCCAATGCCACGGGTCATTCCCTGTGAGCCGGTCGAGTGGTCACGAGATCTTAGCGAAGTCTTTAATGAAGCGGCGGTAGAAATTGGAGAACCCCCGGAACTTCTGAATGTCCTTTTTGTTCCGGGGTACCGGCCACTCATTAATTCCTTTCAGCTTCGCGGGATCCATCGCTACCTCATCGCCACCAAACACATAGCCGACGTAGTCGACCTTGGGAACGTCCCATTCGCACTTCTCAGGCTTCAGGAATAGATCATTGTCCTGAAGGCGGCGCAGAACCTCGCGTGTGACCTTTTCGTGCTCCTCTTTGTTGGTGGAGAAGATGAGTATGTCATCTAGGTACACAAGGATCTTGCCGCCGACGATGAGATCGTGGAAGATCTCATTCATCATGGCCTGGAAGGTCGCGGGGGAATTAGTGAGGCCAAAGAACATCACCAGGGGTTCGTACAGTCCCTGGTTAGTTACGAAGGCCGCCTTCCACTCGTCACCGGCTTTGATCCGGACATTGTTGTATCCCCATCGGACATCGAACTTCGTAAAGAGCGTAGCGCCACGGAGCTTGTCCACCATTTCGGCGATCAACGGCAAGGGATAACGATTTTTGACCGTGATCGCGTTCAATCGGCGGTAGTCCTGCACGGGTCGAAGTGTCCCTTCCTTCTTTTTGATGAAGAAGAAGGGGGACGAGATGGGCGACTTCGATTCCCGTATGTAACCCTTCGCTAGCTGCTCCTTGAGGAACTTGTCAAGCTCCTTGTCACGAGTTGGTACGGCGCCTAGCCGTTTTTTAAATTTTCCTTTTCGCGGGCTCGAACCCGCAACCTCTGTACTACCTGCCTGATATGGACGCGTCACTATCTACTGTACGATTAGATTAGATGGGGCGGCAGCGCACGGCACAGCTCGGGCCCCGCTGACACAGCCGCTCTGACTCACCGGCCCCCGGGGCCGCGTCGGCATGCTGCGCACAGACCAGCTGCGCACGGACCAACGTGCACAGCCTGCCCTAATCTCCCCATGTATATAAGCCGGCCTCTGCTGCCCTAGGGACCTCAGTTTCGACCTCTTGTCCCTAGGTCAGTAAGCCTCCCTTTGTATCATCTTCTTACTTACTAACTAATATATTATTCTTGTCCCTAGCCTTAGGTTCGAGCCTAGCTCACCATCGCTTCGGTAAGATAAGTCGAACGCCCCCAGCCTTCCAGTTTTCTCTAGTCGCTTGACCTCAAGTCGCGACAATTCCGGTGTACCGCCGACGCTTGAATACCTTGCAGAACAATTTGGAGGAAAACCATGCGGCGGCATGCTCGACTGCTACGTCGGCTACGATGAGCGACTCATCGCCAAGTCTTCGAGAGATCTAACAACGTTCCAGACACCCTACGGAGCCATGCGCCTAGTGACACTCCCGATGGGTTGGACGAACTCAGTCCCGATCTTCCACGACGATGTCACCTACATCCTCCAGCGCGAGATCCCGCACATTATGGTGCCCTACGTCGACGACGTTCCCGTCAAGGGTCCCGAATCCGACTATGACGACGAGCGGCTCCCTTTGAACCGCGGCATTCGACGCTTCATATGGGAGCATTTCGAGAACATGAACCGCGTGGTCACTTGAATGTGCTACGCCGGAGGTACCTTTTCAGGAGTCAAGAGTGTCCTCATCGCTCGAGAAATCATGGTGGTAGGACATCGCTGCACTCCTCAAGGACGCCTCCCCGACGACTCTCGCGTTGCAGCAATACGCAACTGGGGTCCATGCGCTACTCTATCCGACGTTCGAGCGTTCTTTGGGACCATCGGCGTCGTTCGAATCTTCATCCGTAATTTCGCTCATCGCGCCGATGCGCTCGTACGCCTCACGAGGAAGGACGTCGAGTTCGAGTTTGGTCCGGAGCAGATTGCGGCGCAGGAAGACCTCAAGGATGCGCTACTCTCATCCCCTGCACTCCGAGCCATCAATTATGAGTCCCCCTCTCCCGTCATTCTCGCAGTCGACACGTCGTTCATTGCAGTTGGATACCACCTCTGCCAGTGCAACGAAGCCAAAACGCGAGTCCGTTACTACAGCAGATTCGGCTTGACCACACTCAACGATCGCGAATGAAGGTTTTCGCAGCCGAAGCTCGAGATCTACGGCCTGTTTCGCGCACTATGATCCCTTCGACTCTACCTGATCGGCGTTCGGAACCTCATCGTCGAAGTCGATGCTCGATACATCAAGGGTATGCTGAAGAATCTGGACATCGCCCCAAGCGCAAGCATCAACCGGTGGATTGTCTCGATTCTCACCTTCCATTTCACGCTAGTCCACATCCCCGGTACAATGCATGGCCCCGACCGCCTCTCTCGGCGCACCGCTCAACCCGGTGATGTCATCGAAGACGAGGTCGATGAAGAGTTCGACGATTGGATCGACCAGATGCATTCTTTTGTTCACCAGATTCAGCCTCTCCCGTCCAGCCCTTTGCTCGCCATCTTCACCAGTGACAGAGCCGAGGACAGCTCAGATTTCAATAGGGAGGAGGATAGCTACGAGCTAGTGCCTCGATTGGAGCAAGCGCAACTTGCAGATGCAAAGCTCGACGACGTGCTCAAATTTCATCGAATGTTAGCAAAGCCCGACGGCATCTCCGAAAGCGTTTACGAAGGATTCATCAAGTACTGCATGCAATTCTTCCTCGACAACAACACCCTCTGGCGCAAGGACAGTCACGGAGCACACAAGCTAGTCGTCAAGCCCGGCAATCGCCTTCGAATACTTCGAGAATGCCACGACCGCACCGCGCATCGAGGAATCTATGCAACCCGAGCCTTCATCAATGAGCGATTCTGGTGGCCGTTCCACTACGCCGACATCACCTGGTTCGTTCGATCGTGCCATATCTGCCAGTCTTGACAAGTGCGTCAAATCCTCATTCCTCCGACCGTCGCAGTACCCCAGCCCCCATCTTCGTGAAAATTCACATCAACACAATGCACATGCCGGCCTCAGGCGGATACTGTCATGAGTTGGCATATGATCAGCATATATACCTCCGGTCAGATGTCAAGCCAAGCTTGACATTGCACCCTTTTGGTGTAGAGGTTATGATGTGAGACCGGCGCATGCATGTAAATCCTTACAAAATGTCAAGCTTCAAGTGGTCGAGGGTTCAACTCCCCATGTGAGCAGACATTTCGAGCAAATTCACTAGAGGTCACATGTGATATGTGATTGCTTGGCAGTGAAGGGGGCTGGTGTCTGAGGTCCAGATGGTCAGGTGACCGGACTTCATGGGGTCCTCCTGAACTCTCAGAAGATCATCAAGGTTAAGCCAGAGTTGGTAACCCTTGGGGTCAGGGTATTATATGGATCCACATGAGGTCATGTGCCCTGGGAGGGGGATAATGTCATGAGTTGGCATATGATCAGCATATATACCTCCAGTCAGATGTCAAGCCAAGCTTGACATTGCACCCTTTTGGTGTAGAGGTTATGATGTGAGACCGGCGCATGCATGTAAATCCTTACAGATACAAGTACTTGGTCCAAGGTAGATGCTCGCTCACGACTTACCCCGAGTTTCGAATGCTTCGAAAAGAGACAGCAAAGGCCCTCGCCAACTGGATCTTCGAAGACATCCTCTGTCGATGGGGCGCGCTCAGCGAGATCGTCACCGACAACGGTACGGCATTCATCAAGGCGGCCAATTACCTTTCGAAGAAGTACCACATCAACCATATTTGAATCAGTGGATACAATTCGAGGGCGAACGGTCTCGTCGAACGTCCGCACTTCAGCACGCAACAAGCCTTGTTCAAGACAGCCGACGGAGATGAGAAGAAATGGTCCCAAGCTGCGTATTTTGTATTTTGGTCCGAGCGCATCACGACTCGATGACGCATGGGCTGCTCACCCTATTTCGCTGTTACGGGCACTCATCCGCTCATTCCTCTCGACATCATCGAAGCTACGTACCTGCAACCACCACCGACTTCGGTCCTTTCGACGACCGATCTCATTGCCTGTAGGGCCATTGCGCTTCAGAAACGCGTCGAACAAGTCACCGAACTCCACTCGAAGGTCTACGAAGCATGTCGAACGGCAGCAATTCGCTTCGAGAAAGAGCACGAGCACTCAATCCAGGATTTCGACTTCAAGCGCGGAGCCCTAGCGCTCATACGCAACACGAAGATCGAGAAGTCCCTCAACCGCAAGATGCGCCCGCGATATCTAGGCCTCCTCATCGTTGTCTCGCGCAACAAGGGCGGCGCGTACATCATATGCGAACTCGACGGTACAGTCCTCGATCGACCCATCGCAGCCTTCCGCGTCATTCCGTATTTCGTGCGCAAATCCATTCCAATCCCCGAAGATCTCGAAGATGTCTCGACCGAGCGTCTTCAAGAACTCAAACTATCGAATTCTCTAGGCGACGACGACAATGATGAAGTCGAAGAAGCCGAAGAACGCGACGAATAGAGGTTCTTCCCTCTTATTACTTGTACAACACGATACGTACTTTCTTCTCTCCATTCCTGCTCTCACGTTACGCGATATGTTTGATTTTCTCCTACGTTCCAGACCATCCCTTGTACGAATACCTTCGATTCAACTCAATAGTCGCAATATCATTCGAAGTTCTACGAATGCTTCGATTCGACCATTGCGTGGAGGCTCACCTTAGACGAGTCCTCCTAGGCTGTGATGACAAACTGAGCCTATATTTTCATTAAGTCCATTTTCCCTCACTACGAACATTTCAATTTCACCTTCTATGTCTATCGATCATATTACGACTTACTTCGAACACACTTATTTTCATTTTATCACAAAACCTATAAACCCACCTTATAGCTTGATGGTAAGGGGGGGAGATAAACACTTAAGTGTGGGGGAGGTAATGCTGTTAAGCGCAACAGCGAAGTGAATAGAACTGGGGGACAGAGTGCCCCAGGATGCTGCCTTATATACATGAGGGAAAACCCCCCAGGGACCGGTAATAGACCCCTGGTACCTAGCTGGGTAAGGATTACTAAGTATCATGTGCTCTATGATGTCATAGTCTGGCCCTGCCCTGCCCTGGGCCTAGGGTCCAGAATTGACCGGCCTATGGCCTAGTGCCTGAGCCTAGCTCCTACCTATGATGTCAGAATGATGTCATGGTCCAGACAGAGTCTGGTTTCTATCTAGAAAAGGTCCAGCATCAGAGTCCAGCCTGATGTGTCCAGAACAAGATCATGTGTCGCTTATTTAAGCGGATAACCCCTTAGATATGCAGCTGTACCCATATGCGGACGGATAAGTATGGATAAGTCCCTATACCCTTTGATATGTCCGCAGAAATAGCGGAAAAATTAGGTAAAATTAGGGAAACTGTGACAGTACCCCCGCCTCTAGCTTCGAGCTCCGTTTGAGAAGTTTTGACCATTTGACCAGTGAAGTGCCTTTACGCTTTGGTAATCTCGAGATCACAATCGGCTATACGCTCAATAATGAGCTGAGCAATGGGGTCGCCTTTGGCAATCTTCAGCTCAGATGGTCCGGTGTTGGTAACAACAACCTTGACTTCGGCTGGGTCACCCCGCTCGATAATGCCTTTGATTGCTCGGATTCCTTTGGCTAATGGATTCCCTACTGGAGTAATTCTCCCGTAGGTGCCAACTGGTAGTTGTATCCGGATTCCTGTCGGAATCTGCAGTGTTGCGTTACTGGTGACTTCCTGGTTTTGACTCGCATACAGTTCAAAGCCTGCTGCTGTATTGGTCTTTCTCTTGGGTTCCTGGCCTCCTTGTAGCTCAACTCGAAGTGTTGCATCCCTTTTCAGGAGAGCAAACACCTTGTCATCATTATCATGGAGCGACCTAATTGCATGCGGGTGCGCATCGTGATATTCCTTGATGAGTTCCTTCGAGCCTTTGAGGTTCGCAACTGGTTCCCATGTATCCTCGTCGGGAGTGGTATTCTTCCATCGTACGAGGTACTGAAGCTTGCGGTAGTGCTGGCGAGAGGATAAGATCTTCTCCACTTCCCATTCTTCATGACCATCAATGATAACCGGCTTTGCAGCTGGTCCTTTCTGGCCTGGGATTTCCGCCTCGTGGTAGGGTATAAGCTTACTGGCGTGGAAGACCGGATGTAATTTGGTCAACCTCGGTGGCCATTTCAGTCTGAAGGTGACTGGAGAGAGTTTTTCGACAATCTCGAAAGGCCCCGAATACCGTGCATTGAGTTTTCGACCAGTGGTTTGGTAGTCTCTGAGGTCGAGTAAGACCTTGTTGCCCACCTTGAAGGGGACTTTCTGGACTCCTTGGTCGTAATACCACTTCATACGCTCGGCTGCCAGTTTGAGAGCGGCTTTCGCCTGCTCCTGCGCTTGTTGTCGGTTCCAAACAATGTCATTGAGGTCGCTTCTTTGCACCTTCTTTGTAAGTGTTGGACCTGCCCGTGGATGTCTGCCGTATTCCAAGAAGAATGGTGTCTCCTTGGTGCCCTCATGCGCTGCATTGTTATAAGCAAACTCAGCAGAGCTAAGTAGCCTTGACCAGTCATCGAGTTGATAGTCGATGTAGCAGCGAAGATATTGCTCCAGAACTTGGTCGACTCTTTCAGTCTGACCATCAGTCTGTGGGTGGTACATGGTGGACATGGTGGACTCTATCCCTAGTAGCTTACACCATTCCTGGAACAGTGTAGCCGCAAACTGCACACCTTGGTCAGATATAATCTGGGATGGTAAGCCGTGAAGTGGATACACCCGATTGTATAGCAATTCTGCTAGATCCTTTGCCGAGAACTCGTTTGTTATTGGATAGAAGTGAGCCCGCTTTGTCAATCGATCCACAACCATACAAATGGCATCATGCCCATCTGATTCTGGGAGCTGAGTGATGAGGTCGACGGTCATAACTTCCCATGGCCCTTCCGGGACACGGTTGGGTTGTAATGGTCCATATGGCTGCTGCGGACGATTCTTCATCCGTTGACAAATGTCGCAGCCGGTCACATACTTCTTAACAAATACCGACATGCTAGGCCACCAATAGTTGCGTGAGACGAGTTCATATGTCTTCCACCTTCCGGGATGTCCGGCAGAGGGGAGATCATGATGCATTTGAACTATACGCCTACGCAAGTGGTCCTGCTTGCTGTTGGGGATACTTTGCCACGATAAAGCAACATTCTATTCTCATAGTTCCAGTCCACAAGGGACTTGCCGAATTCTCTAGGACCTGACTTCAGCAATTGCTGATAATTCTTGGTCACATCGTCATGTAGGAGTGCTTCCTTCACTTCCCTCAGGAGTTGATTGTCGTTAACGGGCGACTCATGGGAGGCCTCGACTGCATTGATTGCAAAAAACTCCGGTTTCAACAAAGTTTGATCCCGATTATCGAGGTTCACCCCTCCTC
>NW_020169845.1:0-3478 GCF_002117355.1 Postia placenta MAD-698-R-SB12 | reverse complement strand
TTATATACATGGACGGGAAAACCCCCCAGGGACCGGTAATGGACCCCTGGTACCTAGCTGGGTAAGGATTACTAAGTATCATGTGCTCTATGATGTCATATATGATGTCATAGTCTGGCCCTGCCCTGCCCTGGGCCTAGGGTCCAGAATTGACCGGCCTATGGCCTAGTGCCTGAGCCTAGCTCCTACCTATGATGTCAGAATGATGTCATGGTCTAGAAGGAGTCTGGTTTCTATCTAGAAAAGGTCCGGCATCAGAGTCCAGCCTGATGTGTCCAGAACAAGATCATGTGTCGCTTATTTAAGCGGATAACCCCTTAGATATGTAGATGTACCCATATGCGGACGGATAAGTATGGATAAGTCCCTATACCCTTTGATATGTCCGCAGAAATAGCGGAAAAATTAGGTAAAATTAGGGAAACTGTGACACATTTCCTCTTTTTCTTAGTTCCCGCTAGGTTTTGTCTAGGCCAAGGGCCGCATTTTCCATTCGACCATCTACGCAATACTCTACGACATAAGGACAACTACGATACAATACAACTCGCGCCATCACCTAGTCCTCTTCGACAGCCCCGCGCACAAACCCGATTCCTCCTTTAGCGAGCGCTGCCTTCTCCATCTTTTGAAGGTCGGGGTCCATGTCGTGTAGGAGCGCTCGACGGCGCGCGATGAAAGCGCGCTCCTCGCGGATGACGCGAATGATGCCCTGAGACTCATCATCGAGGTCGAGTGCATCAAGGTCGTCCTGTTCGAGCCCAAGGCGGCTGGCCCCATCGAGAGGCAGTCGTAGAAGGGGGCGCGGAGGCTCGTCAACTCGGCGCTTCTTCGAACCACTCAAGTCCGCGACTGAAGGCCCAGGAGAAGTTGGCCGAACTACTAAGTCGTCAGCAAAGGCCTAGGACAAGAAGAAGAAACGACTTACTGCGCTTTTTGGTGGTTGATCCCCCGCTGCGCATCTTCTTTGTCTTGCCCAGGACAGACACTTTGTCGAAATAGCAGCCCTGTTGGAACTGCGCGCACCTCTCGCAGGTCATAGCGTTCTCAACCCACACGCAATCGACCGGGGCCAAGCAGTAGCCGGCGCAACGATCGCACTATCGAAGAGTTAGCTTCGAACCGACTCGACGGAGCATCGAACGTACCTTCTGTCCGGCCTAACGCTTCTCAATCGCCACGGCGGCCATGTCGGCCTCCATCATTGCGAACGGGTGTTCGACCGTCCGAGGAGTCTTCTACGAAAGAAAGATTAGTAATTGAAGGACGGTAGAAGAGAACACTTACAATCGAAGGGTTGTCAGACAACTCGGCGACCTCCTCGTTGACTTTCGTGCACCCTTTCCCCTTGTCGAGAAGTCCCTCGGCGGCCGTGATCCTTGCCAACTCCTCATCGGTGGCCTCTTGTGCGTGATGCTCGTCTTCGGCAGCCTGTCTCCAACGGTCCTCTTCATCCTTTCGATGCCGTTCGTCTTCGAGGCGACGGTCCTCGGCGGCCTTCGCACGCTTCACGGCCTCTTCGACGTGTCGTGCTTCCTCTTCGGCGAGGCGCTTCTGCTCTTCGACGCGTCGTTCGACCTCGGCGTCGATGGCGGTCGCAAGCTCGGGCCAGTCACCGCGTGCCCACTCGACCCAGGACTCCAACGCCCGCTCGGCGAGTTGCTTGACGGCAGCGGCAACGCGCAGCTCCGTCTCCTCGTCGCGGATGGCGCCCAAGGCCTTGCGATAGGCGAGCTGTTCGAAAATAAAGGGTTAGTTGGGTTATGCAGAATTACAAAGCGACTTACGACGAGGGGCGACAAGTCTTGTGCCCACTCTTCGACCACGTCAAGCGTGGCGTCGGCGGTTGGCGGAGCCTCGAGAACCACGAGCAAGGAGGTGAGGCAGCGGTTGACGAGCGAAGGCGTCGAGGCAGGGGTGGCGGAGCGAGAAGACATCGTTGAAGCAGCAAGTATACGAGGAGGGGCGACGAGGTAGCGATGAAGGAATGATGGGATGGGAAAAATGAGGCTAAGTCTACCCTGCTTATAACCCCTTTCCGACCAGCGTTTAGCACTGGCCACGTGGCGTTCGAAACCGACGCAGGTTGTCATGCCGCTTCGATCCGTTCACGACCATTGCGCTTCTCGCATCACGTGGAGGACCGAGGGCGGTCCAAATTTCAATAGGGAGGAGATGATAGGTGCCAAGCCCCTCTGGGCCCCGATTCACCTCTTTTCGGCAGTCGCATCCCGCCCGGCACTTCGACTCAGTCTCCCAACACTTTGATTTTGCCTTCGACACTCTTCGACACCTTCGACGGTGCATGACGCCTACTCGAAGCTCGGCACGGTCGTCCCGATGCCTCGCGCGTAGATCCCGGGACATCTTCCGCATTCGGCGAACAATAGGGCCACTTGATGCCGCTCAGCCAAAGCGCGCGCTTCGCTACATGCCACACCGACGTAGCTGGTCTTTCCCGATTAGGTATCGAACCTCGCGGCATGCCTTCACGATGGCTACCGGTCCGAAGTGGCCATATGTTGCTCTTTATCTCCGCGTTCGGCATGACGTCACTCTACCGATGGACTTGGTATGTGCCCCTCGGTGAGGCAGCTTCTTGAGGAACAATGCAAAGCCCCTTGTACCAGTGTGCCACTTTTGATAGTCATAGTGTCCTGTGTAGTATAAAATCTGTCGTACTTCTCTCTAAAAATACAAGATCTGGTTCCCCCCTCGAGTTCAGAGCTCATAAGTCGAGTTCGCCCCGCGTCTAAGCCTTGAACTGCGTCACTTTGTCCCTCACTGCATAACCTCGAAATCTCGTCCACTGCGTTTACTCGTCGATACTGTCTTGACAAACCCTTCGACTTCGACTATTGTCGAAGAAACTGCGAACCGCGCCCTAGCTAAGTCCACCCTTCGAGTCATGTCCCTTCCTTCTACGATACATCGAAGAGCTCTGCCGAGCTTTGATCATCTCCGCTAACCACCCACAGCCTCCAAATAGCTTCGATGACGTGTCGAAGCCACCTCGTACCTTCCCCATCGTTTGTAGCCTTTTCCAAGGGCATTTCTCGTGTTCACTCGAACCGCGGGACACCTTGCTGCTAACTCCCCTCTCACTAGACTATAATCCGTCTCTCTAGTCCCTTGAGGTTGCACCCAGGTGTCACAGTTTCCCTAATTTTACCTAATTTTTCCGCTATTTCTGCGGACATATCAAAGGGTATAGGGACTTATCCATACTTATCCGTCCGCATATGGGTACATCTACATATCTAAGGGGTTATCCGCTTAAATAAGCGACACATGATCTTGTTCTGGACACATCAGGCTGGACTCTGATGCCGGACCTTTTCTAGATAGAAACCAGACTCCTTCTAGACCATGACATCATTCTGACATCATAGGTAGGAGCTAGGCTCAGGCACTAGGCCATAGGCCGGTCAATTCTGGACCCTAGGCCCAGGGCAGGGCAGGGCCAGACTATGACATC
>NW_020169844.1:1350372-1352170 GCF_002117355.1 Postia placenta MAD-698-R-SB12 | reverse complement strand
CCTAACCTAACCTAACCTAACCTAACCTAACCTAACCTAACCTAACCTAACCTAACCTAACCTAACCTAACCTAACCTAACCTAACCTAACCTAACCTAACCTAACCTAACCTAACCTAACCTAACCTAACCTAACCTAACCTAACCTAACCTAAGGTTTGATAGAAGTGGAAGCGGACGGTGCCTTCGGGATGTCCGTATGACATGCTTCTCCGGTCTAGTAGCTTCGGCGAATTTCCGGCTGATGGTAGTCAAGCTTCTTTAAACTCTGTTACTAACGGTTGAGTCATCTTTGCTGATTTTAGCTTACAAACACGGGCCTATGGCGGGCCGCTTAGCAATCAGTATCACGTCCCTCCAATGAGGGCGTGTCATTCTACAAGTCTCCATAGCAAGTTCTTTCTCAGTCGAGTCCTTGCTGACATCGCGCCTTACTGCGCCCCGGTCGCTCGTTCCTCGCGACGTGCGACTATGCTGACCAAGCGGATCTGAAGAGCCTATAAGTATAGGCGAAACTTGGGGGTGGACGCCATTCCACCCAAGTCATCCAAGTCAGCCACAAGTCCTTCAGCAGGCAGGTCGACGCCAACACCACCTAACCTAACCTAACCTAACCTAACCTAACCTAACCTAACCTAACCCTACCCTTCGCAAGAAGTTCGGATTAATCTCGAAGGTTTGATAGAAGTGGAAGCGGACGGTGCCTTCGGGATGTCCGTATGACATGCTTCTCCGGTCCAGTAGCTTCGGCGAACGTCGGCTGATGGTAGTCAAGCTTCTTTAAACTCTGTTACTAATGGTTGAGTCATCTTTGCTGATATTCGCTTACAAACACGGGCCTATGGCGGGCCGCTTAGCAATCAGTATCACGTCCCTCCAATGAGGGCGTGTCATTCTACAAGTCTCCATAGCAAGTTCTTTCTCAGTCGAGTCCTTGCTGACATCGCGCCTTACTGCGCCCCGGTCGCTCGTTCCTCGCGACGTGCGACTATTGCTGACCAAGCGGATCTGAAGAGCCTATAAATATAGGCGAAACTTGGGGGTGGACGCCATTCCACCCAAGTCATCCAAGTCAGCCACAAGTCCTTCAGCAGGCAGGTCGACGCCAACACCACCTAACCCTAACCCAAGGCCAGTCATCGCGGACGTTTCGGGACCAGTGGCTGTGCAACCACTGCCGCCATGGCCGAGCTCTGACTCCGGTGAGCTCAAAAGCGACTCTGAATGTTTCCTATTGGCCCCCCGCTTTGAGCGTGAGGACTCCGCACTGTCATGACGTGTCCGTGACGCTATCTCCGCCTCGTTGCGTACGCTAACCACCGCGCACGTGGCTAGCCTATTGGACCGACGGCGCCTTGGCGCTTAGGGTTTCCTGGACCCACACTATGGGCGCTCATGGTGTCCTGGACCTACAACTAAGGCGACTATGGTGCCTTGAGTGTATGTAGGCGTGTATGATACATGCCCCGGGCATTCCGGGCTCGTTCCAAGTGCACCCATGATCTCCTCGACTGAATCGGAAGGTCTCGCTGGGAGTCCATGATGTCCTGGGCGCACTCTGCAGGTGGCTCTGGGCGCCTACTGTTCCCTGGGCGTCTATTGTACCCTCGCCACCCCTCATTCCGCGGGCGCCTACTGTGCCCTGGGCTCCGTCTGAGGGTTGCGCTGGGCGTCCACGGTGTCCCAAAGACCACGAACTGGCCATGCCGAGATGCTGCCGAGCGGGCGCCTACTGCGCCCTGGGTGCGTTCACCGGCGCTTACGGTGTCCGCGGGCGCTTACGGTTCCGTGACTGCAG